>NW_018165440.1:871-5642 GCF_001263595.1 Phalaenopsis equestris | reverse complement strand
CACACACACACACACACACACACACACACACACACAAATATATATATATATATATATATATATTTGTTTTTCTTTTTCTTTTAGGATCATTTTCAATCATTTCTTTTCTTTCTCTTTCAGGATCATTTTCAATTCTTTCTCTTTTTTTTCCTTTTATGTGAGGATTATTATATCTGGATAGTCTTTAATGATTTTGAACCTCAGCATCCTATTCTTAAAGTTGAAAAATTCTCACATTCCTTGATACATATGTATTAGCTTTGAAAAAGATTTTTCATAGAGTTTCAATCCTTTCTTTTTAAGTGTAAATCTACGATCTTTAATATTAAGAAATATAATTTCCTTTGCATGAATAATAAAAACATAATCTTATACTCTTATACTAAATACCTTAACCCTAGATTTAACCTTTATTATTTAAAACTTTTACTTAAGTCTACAATGTCATTTATAAAATAAAAAATAGATATCTAAAGCTATCACCACATACCATAGGTCATGTTAAAAATAATTTTAAAAATATGTTTTATTGAGGACAAATAGGGTTTAGTTTTAAATAGTTTTTCTCTCTTCCCCCAAACTTAAATTTTGATTAACATTAAAACAGTACAGTACATAAGAAATATGAAGAAAGAGAAAAATAATTTTAAAAGTTTTAAACAAGAGAATAGTACAGGTACAAGTAGTTAAGACAGGGGTTGAATAATGGTAAATCTAAACAACATGTATAACTATATGTGCATAAAGTAAAGACTACTCTAACACACAGATAAGATAAACTAAAGTAAAAGAAGTGAACAATTATATCATAAATGAAAAAGGTGCAGCGCAATCGTCCAACATTCATATTAATCTAAAAAGACTAATCAAAGTATAAGCATAACAATCCAACAAAACTACCTCAAGTAACAAACAAGGAAAATCCTAAAGTAAAGGAAAAACACTCTAATTATTCTCCTCCTCCTTCCCCTCATCATCATCAACATCAACATCAACATCCTCCTCCATCTCTCCACCACTCTCGTATGGAGAAAATTTGGGGCATGTAAGAAATTCATTTGTATGATCACCCCTCAAAAATTTTCTAGCGACTCATTAAAAGTGGCATCATAATCAACTCTTCTCTGAAAATACTCATCATTGTGGTCCAAGTGTGCTTCTGATCCTTGCATCTGATTCTTTAAAGATAAAATGTCTCATTGTTGTATGAATAACTACTCGAATACAATATCCATAGTAGAAGTACTAGAGGTGGAAGGTCTCGAGGTTGAAGTAGATGGAATGTCTGAACCTCCACCTCTAGATTCAGAACTAGTATGCTTTCCATATACGTTCAAATTAGCCTTTCTAATAGGCTTTAAGGATGGCAAAATTTCTTCCCATGACTCATATTTAACTCCATATTGTATACACATTGTAGGAATAAGAGAAGGGTAACCCATACCTCTAGTTTTTCCTCCTTTAGAGGAAATATTCATATTCTTATAAATGAGAGAGCCAATATCTATAGGTTTTTTCATTGAATACAATAGTTCAAAGTAGCTGTCTCCCGGGTTACCTCACAAAAAATGATTAGTTGGAAGACGCCTAACATAAATAAAATAATGTCTGGTTCGAGAATGAACATTAAACTTTGAAAAAGAAAAATTTACCTGATGTTCATTCTTGATCTTCCAAACTCCGTGCCCTTTAGTCAAGAACCCAATAATTTCATCAAGCTCGACATCAGTTGGATTAAAATATGAATAGAAGCAAGTAGGAACACTATCTTGTTGATTAATGTGATTAATTCGAATAGGATTAATATCAACATAGTGTCCTCTAACAAACACCAGATCATCAAATTCATAGGGGTGGTTTGCATAAAATTCTGGAACAATAGAAATAACTGTAATGACAATGAAATAAAATAAAGTTTCCCACTGTAGTTCTATAATAAAATACTCGATTGTTCCTCCAAGATGATGAAAAATATGTTTGTTGCATATCTCAAAATCCATTATGTGCTTTAGAACTTGCAAATTTCTCATTATTAAAGATAGCTTTTCCTTTCACCCATCTTCATCTTAGGAGCCATGTATAATCTAATAAAATTTCAAATAAATTACTAATAAATTCCATTAAGTTCATAAGGCTCTAACAAACACATTTTAAGCTTCAACCATTGGATTTCTCACTATTTTCTTCAAATTTTCCAAATTTTTGGGCTAACCACAATGGGGAAGAAATCCATGGTGAAATGAAAAATTGTCTATGCCAAAATGTAGATCTTACCCAAAGAAGAAGAAATTCAAAGTTTGAAGTTCTAACTCCAAGCCAATCTCTCACAAATCTAAGCCCTAGGGGAGCAAATCGTGAAATAGAGGAGGAAGAAGGCGAACCAAGAGAAAAAAATGGCGAGAATAGGCGGTTTAGGCGCTAAAAACGTGATTTGATTCAGTCTGACGCTATAGCACAAATTCAGGTGTGATAGCGCCCTACTTTGTAGATGAACGGCACTATAGTGCCAAGTTGTGGCGCTATGGCGTGCTCAACAGTCCAGATTTTTGAAAATTATGTCATTTTAAAAAGAGCACAACACCCTAAGATTAATGGACCCAAAATTGGTCGATTTAATAATATTTGATTTCACTATTTTTTTCTTTTTTCTTTCAAATTTCTTCAGTTCTTCGGTTGTAATGATATGAGAGATCAATTCAAATTACTCAGGGCATTCTAACACCAAGTACTGACAACACATACTTAACACAATTTCTTATAATAATAAGTTCGTTACAAACGGACATAATATCACTTAATCAAAAGCAAATACAAACATGGCACTTAAATCCACTTTATTAGAGTCATAATACATTTAAAGTTGGCACACAATTACTTAGCACTCAATAATAACAACTTTATCACATAATCAAACATTTAAGAATAGTTATGAAAAATGGTATCACCCTCCTTTTCACCCACTTGATAGTTACGATCGTAAAAAGCATAGAAAGGAGCACGAGTGAAATTTTGAGCATCTTTATCGTCAATCCATTTGTTATTACAATATAAACTCACTTCGGAATCTTGGAAATATGCTATATGGTTGAATTGAAGTCTCAACTGTCACTCCAGGTACTCGTACTGGTGATTCATGTTGCTCTATTTGTTGTGGAGACGGGATAACTCTTCATCAATGTTCTTCAATTTGCTGGTAATCCTCTCTAAACTCAACGCTAGGAATATGTTGAAATAAGTTTGGGCATCCTTATGTACAAACCAATTGTCATTTGCAATTCCATTACTCTACATGAATCTTAAAGCAAGGATTCTCAAGGTTGGGATGATCTCCACTCTTTTCTCCCTCTACAATACTTGGAATTGTAAAGAAGTTTAAAGAAAATGACTCCAATCCCATCAAAAACAATTTTAATAAAAAAGAAAGGGCAGAAAAACCATCAATTGGGCAGTTTTAGGAAGTTATTTCGATTGTGGCGCTATGGTGCCAGATCTGGGGCTATAGCGCCAATCCAAAGTTTTCAAAAGTCACTTTTTTCATCCCTATATTATTTTAATCAATAAAGTATTGTTTTGTACCACCTTAATCATGTAAGACTCAATATAACTTCATAAACTCATCATAACATCAATCACAAATCAAATCAAATCAAACTATACCGATAACTATGGGTTGTCTCCTACAAAGCATTTGGTTTAACGTCGTCAGCCTGACACACCCAATATTTTACTTTGGTTGACCCAACATCAAGATCTCCTCAAATGTAGGATTATCTCCACTTATATAAGCTTTTAATCTATATTCATTTACCTTTGTCATTCTCCCAGTTTTAGGATCTTCAATATCAACAACACCATATGGATAAACTCTTACCACAATAAATGACACTAACCACTTGGACTTAAGTTTTCCTAGAAATAATTTCAATCTTGTATTATATAGTAAAACTTCTTGTCCAGACTCAAAATGCTTTTTCAAGATCCTCTAATCATGCAACATTTTCATTTTGTCCTTATAATTTTAGCATTCTCATAAGATTCATTTCTTATTTCATCAAGCTCATTTAATTGCAAATATCGTTTCTCTCTGGCATCTTACAAATTATAATTAAACTTGTTTATGGCCCAATAAGCTTTATGCTCAATTTCAACCGGTAAAGGACATGCTTTTCCATATATGAGTCGATAGGGTGATATTCCGATATGAGTTTTATAAGCAGTCCTATATGCCCATAATGCACTATCCAATCTAGTAGACCAATACTTCTTGTTAGATTTAATAGTTTTTTCCAAAATTCTTATAATATCACGATTCGATACTTTTGCTAGACCTGTGACAATTTCGTGCTTACTTCAAAACTTTTAAGTTAATGTTTGAATCTTTTTATTCTTAAAATGACTTCCCCCATCTATAATAATTACTCTGGCATTCCAAATCTAGTAAAAATAGTTTTCCTTAAAAATTTTGCAACACTCTTAGCATCACAACAGGGTAACTCAGCAACTTCAATCAATTTAGAAACATAATCATAGCTATCAAAATATAGATTTTTCCAGAAGATGATATAACTGGTCCCATGAAATCTAGACCCCAAACCTAAAAAATTTCAACTTCTAGAGTAAAATTTAGGGGCATTTCATTTTTTCTAGAAATATTGTTAACTCTCTCACATTGATCACAAACTTTTGTATAATTATTAATATCTCTAAATAAAGTAGACCAATAAAATTCAGATTGTAAACTTTTAAATGTAGTTTTATCAACCCTAAAATG
>NW_018165440.1:0-453 GCF_001263595.1 Phalaenopsis equestris | reverse complement strand
ACTATCCTACTCACTTCCACTTTGGGCTATCCCTTACCGGAGACGAGGCGGATGAGAGCTGCTCCGTGGCTTATTATCCCATTTCATGCTCCAACAATACACACTCCTACAATTTGGCTGGATCATTCTATCATAATCACTCACACTTGGGACTATCATTCACCGGAGACACAGGGGATGAGACATGCTCCCACGCCATGGAGTCCTCCTCGGAATCCTCATTATCCTCCTCGCGGTACATAAATCTTACATGACATTTTTTTTTCTCTTTCTCCATTCTCTATATTTATTTAACTTACGTTATATATGCATTTAATCATTCAATCATGTATATATCGACAGGATACGTGATTCCACCTCGTATGCGCATCCACGACGCAGTAATATACCAACGCCCGTAGCACTTGAACCCACTTCTTACACTTACGAGATACCAGAGCAACAGGTGATGCG
>NW_018165439.1:157121-158394 GCF_001263595.1 Phalaenopsis equestris | reverse complement strand
AAATACGTCTTAGCTTCAGAAATAAATTTCCTCATTTTTCGGTATGTCATTCAATAGGAATTAAGATCACTAACAATATAGTTCACAATGTCAGCATACCACATAACACACCACTTATTTACAGTGAACAATTTTTCATCTAGAAAATGTTCATTAATTTATTTTTCAAAACAGAGTAGTTTTTTTAATTCAAACCTGGACAAATGATCAGCAATTTGATTTTTAGTTCCCTTCCATTCTACTATTTAAAAATCAAATTCTTGTTAAAGAAGAATCAATCTTATAAGTCTCGGTTTAATATCCTTCTTTTGTTTAATATCCTTCTTTTTCATTTTATCCTTCTTTTTCATTTAGTACTTAATAACAAAATGATCTATATGCACTATACAATGAGTTTCAATAAAAAATGATCTAAGTTTATCAAAGGCATATACTATTGTTAATAACTCTTTTTTAGTTATTGTATAATTAATTTGAGTTTCATTAAGAGTTTTACTAGCATAGTAAATAACTTTGAATATTTTATCATATTTTTGTCCTAAAATAGCTCCAATAGCATAATCACTTGCATCACACATAAGTTCAAAAGATTTTTCCCAATTTAGTGAAACTATAATTGGTGCAGTGATTAATTTTTATTTTAATAATTTAAAAGATTTTAGGCAATCCTCATTAAAATTGAAAAATTGCATCTTTCTCCACTAAATGACAAAATAGCTTAGCAATCTTTGAAAAGTCCTTAATATATCGTCTGTCCAATCTAACATGTCCTAAAAAACTCCTAATTTCCCTTACATTTATTGGATAAGGTAAATTATTGATTATTTGAATTTTAGCAGGATTTACTTCCGTACCATTTTCTGATATTTGATGACCTAATACAATTCCTCCTGCTATCATAAATTGGCATTTTTCCCAATTAAGGACTAAATTTGTTTCTTCACAGCGCTTAAGAACTTTAGATAAATGTTCTAAACATGAGTCAAATGAATTTCCAAACACTGAAAAGTCATTCATAAAGACTTCAATCTCTTTTTAAATTAAATAAAAAAAAATTATCATCATACATTTTGAAATGTAGCAGGGGGCATTACATAAACCAAAAGGCATTCTTTTAAAAGAAAAAGTATCATAATGACTGGTAAATGTTATTTTCTCTTGATCTTCAAGAGATATTTGAATTTGATGATAACCGGTATATCCATCCAGAAAATAAAAGTATTTATGCCCAGCTAGTCTATCCAGCATTTGATCTAGAAAGGGTAGTGGAAAA
>NW_018165439.1:137984-140078 GCF_001263595.1 Phalaenopsis equestris | reverse complement strand
TTTTTGTCAGTTTTGGCAAATTTTGATGTATTCAAAGTGTTTGGAATGAGTTTTGATCAATTTTAGGTATTTTGGCAAAATTTGGGAATTTTGGCCAAATTTGGGTCCCAAGGGCAGTTAGGTAATTTGGATGTGCCTAGGAGCAAAAGACCAAGTTAGGCATTTCACATAGAATTGGATAGATATCCATTCTAAATGAACCATGGATCAATGAAATCCTCATTTTGGGTCCTTATGGATAGGTTTTAGCTAGAATATTCCTGAAAAGCTTAAAGATCCTGGTAGCTTCACAATTTCATGTGCAATCGGAGACAAATTTTATGGAAGAACTTTATGTGATTTAGGTGCAAGCATCAACCTTATGTCATTATCAATATTTAAAAGATTGATATTATGAGAAATATCCCCTACCACTATAACTCTGCAGTTAGTAGATCGTTCAATAACCTATCCTAAAGAAGTTATAGAAGATGTCCTAGTGACTGCTGATTTCATTGTGCTAGATATGGAGGAAGATAAAAAGATACCTATCATTTTGGGGAGACCTTTCCCAGCTATAGAAAGAGAAATGATAGATTTGTAGAAAGGAGAATTAACTATGCGCGTCAATGATTAAACAGTTACTTTTAATATTTCCAAATCAATGAAATACTCTGCAAAAGGTAAAGAAGATGAATGTTATAGATGATGAATGCTATAGGAATGCTATAGAATGGATGAGATAAGATATTTAAGTGAATGTCATTCTAAAGAAACTTATGAAGAGAAATTTGAAATGAAAGAGTTGGAACACAAGTAAGAAGAAGAATTAGATCAATATGAAGATTTATACAAGGAAGATTCAAATTATGTTTGAGAAAATTTTGAAGTTTTTGACACGATAAGAAAGATAAATCTTTTTGTCCATCAATTGAAAAACCTCCTGAGCTTGAGTTCAAGTTGCTTACTGAACATTTGAAGTATGCCATTTTAGGTTATTCCTCAATATTACCTGTTATAATTTCCTCAAAACTAAATACATAAGAAGAAGAGAGTTTGATGAAAACTTTAAGGAATTACAAGAAAGCCTTTTGATGAACAATTGTTGATATAAAAGGAATCAGTCCTTCAATTTGTATACATAGAATTCATATGGAAGAGAACTGCAAACCCAAGACTAATCCTTAAAGGAGATTGAATCCTATTATGAAAGAAGTTGTTAAGAAAGAATTTTTAAGTGGTTAGATGCTAAAATTATCTACCCTATTTCAAATAGTGCATGGGTTAGTCCAATTCAATGTGTTCCTAAGAAAGGAGGAGTGATTGTGACTTTGAATGAGCATAACAAGTTAATACTAACAAGTCAAGTCACACGATGTCAAATATGCATTGATTAAAAAAAATTAAATCTCTCAACTAGGAAAATCATTTTTCACTACCCTTTCTAGATCAAATGTTTGATAGATTAGTTGAGCATAAATACTTTTATTTTATGGATGGATATACTGGTTATCACCAAATACAACTCTTAAGGATCAAGAGAAAATAACTTTTACCAGTCCTTATCATATATTTGCTTTTAGAAGAATATTCTTTGGTTTATGTAATGCGCCTGATACATTTCAAAGATGTATGATGACTATTTTTTTGTGATTTAATTGAAAAAGGCATTGAAGTTTTTATGGATGATTTTTTAGTGTTTGGAACTTCATTTGAATCATGTTTAAAATATTTAACGATAGTTCTTAAGCGCCGTGAATAAACAAATTTAGTCCTTAACTGGGAAAACTGTCAATTTATGATAGCAGGAGGAATACTTTTGGGACATCAAATTTTCAAAAAATGGTATGGAAGTAGACCCTGCAAAAATTCAAGTGATCACAAATTTACCTTACCCTTTACCTTACCCAACAAGTGTGAAGAAAATTAGGAGTTTTTTAGGACATGCTAGATTCTACAGATGATAGATTATATATTAAAGTCTTTTAAAAAATTGCTAAGCCTCTATGCCCTTTACTTGAAAAAGATGTAATTTTTAATTTTGATAAAGAGTTCCAAAAAAATTTTGAATTATTAAAAGAAAAATTATTCACTAAACCAATCATAATTTCATCA
>NW_018165439.1:117119-137947 GCF_001263595.1 Phalaenopsis equestris | reverse complement strand
TTAATGTGTGATGCAAGTGATTTTGCTATTGGAGCTATTTTATGATGAAAGCATGATAAGATTTCCAATGTTATCTACTATGCTTATGAACTCTTAATGAAGCTCAAATTAATTATGCCACAATAGAGAAATAATTATTAGTTGTACTTTATGCTTTTGATAAATTTAGATTACACTTTTTTGGAACTAAATGTATTGTGCATACAGATCATTTTGCTATTAATTTTTAATTAAAAAAGAAGGATGCAAAGCCAAGACTTATAAGATGTATTCTTCCTTTGTAAGAATTTGATTTTGTGATAGTAGATAGAAAAGGAGCTAAGAATCAAATTGTTGATCATCTCTCTCGGCTTGAATTAGAAAAACCACCCTATTTTAAAAAAAAGATTAATGAACATTTTCCATATGAGGAATTTCTTTATTAATGAGTGGCGTGCTCCATGGTATGCCGACATTATGAACTTTATTGTTAGTGATATTATACCCTATAGAATGACATACAAATAGAAGAGGAAATTTTTATCTAAAGCTAAAGATGTGTGTCTTTAGAAGAAACTTATAAAATTATCAAAAAATGTCATAATTCTGATTTTGACGAACAATTTGTTGCTGATAAACAACATGCAAAATGTTACAATCTGGATTTTATTAACGTGCCATCTTTAGAGGTGTTAACGCTTACGTCAAAACTTGTGATCGATATCAACGAGTAGGCAATATTTCTAGGAGGAATGAGATGCCCCTCAATTATGTGTTAGAAGTTGAGATATTTGATATTTGGGGATTAGATTTTATGGGACCATTTATACCATATTTTAGAAATTTATATATATTGTTAGTAGTAGATTATGCAGTAGTAGATTATGCATCCAAATGGATAGAAGATATTGCTTTACCTCGATGTGATGCTCAAAGTGTTGCAAAGTTTTTAAGATCGAATATATTTTGTAGATTTGGGATGCCGAGAGTAATCATAACTGACGGGGGAAGACTTTTCAGAAATGCAATAATGGAGAAGTTATTAAGGAAATATTATATTAACAATATAATTGCTACTACTTATCATCCTCAGAAAAGTGATTTTGCTAAATTATCCAATCGAAAAATTAAAAGAAGATTGAAAAAATCTATAAATCCAACAAAATGGATTGGTCAGTCAACTTGATTATGCTTTGTGAGCTTATAGGACTGCTTACAGAACTCCTATAAGAATTTCCCCATACAAGCTAATATTTGGGAAAGCTTGTCACTTACCCGTTGAACTTGAGCATAAATCAAATCAGGCTATTAAAAAATTTAATTACAATTTAAAGGATGCTGGTGAGAAAGGCTATTGCAATTGAATGAGCTTGAAGAGATAAGGAATGAATCCTATGAAAGTGCTAAGATTTACAAAGAAAAGATAAAGATATGACATGATAAGAGGAATAGGATTTTGAAAAGATTTTTTTTTGGAAAATTTTCAGCCAGGGCAACAAGTTTTGCTAAATAATGCAAGGTTAAGATTATTTCCAGGCAAACTTAAGTCCAGGTGGATGAGCCCATTTGTTGTGATGAAATTTTATGAAATTTTATCCTTATGGATCAATAATCCTAAAACTAATAAAACATTCAAAGTGAATGGTCACAGGCTGAAATCTTACTTTTTAGGTGACCAAGTTAAATTAAATGATTTTATAATGTTGGGTCAACCAGAATAAGCAATGGCTACGTCGAGCTGACGATGTTAAACCAAGCGCTTTGTGGGAGGCAACCCATATCTATATGTGTGTTTGTTTTTATTATTTTGTTGTTATGCTTGATTTAGAAAATTTTGGTAGTTTAACTATGTTATATAATGATCATTCATTTTAATGATTATTCTAAGACCTTAAAAGATGACTTAGAAATGTTACAATGAGTATTTGGACGTTTTATTGGACCGATAGGCAGACCGGGGCTAAATTGAGCACTGGCGCTTAAGCGCCAATACCCGACGCTTAAGCGTGATAGTTAAAAACATGTGCAAATTTTGATTTCTAGAAGTTTTAACCGTGATTTGGTTGGCTTTAACGTAGGTGAGTAGTTCTAAGACGTGCTTATAAGTTATAGGGGAGTTTTGAGCCTATAAATAGAGGGGTTATGTAAGGATTTTTATCACAATTTAATTTTAACCCTAAATCTTAAGTAAGAAGAGAGAGTTTTGAAAAATGTCATCTTGGGAGAGTGATTTGAAGAAAAAGGAGGTGACAATGAGAAAGAAGTTTATTGGTCAGAGTGCGCAAGAGTTATATAACAGTTTCCTAGCCTTTAGTAATTAAGGGAAAACAGAGAAAATCACTAAAATTGAGGTTGATGTGGCTTCAATTGAAGCGAAAGTGATGGAAGTTAACGCACATCTGGATCATATGGGATGACAACATAAGATGTAGTTTAGCCATACCAATTTTATAGAAGAAGCGGACAAGGCTATGTATTTGAAGAACAAATGGATTGAACAAAATTCAACTAGAGTTATTAACCACCGTCCATTTTAACAGATTTACATTCCAAATGCTGAAGGAAAGACTAATGATAGGCCAAGATTCGTTCCACCAAATGAAGAGTGGAATTAAGTTATTTATTTTGTGTTTGTGTGTTTAGTGTTGTTTTTTTATGTTAATGTGTTCAGTATATTTTTGATATTATCATTGTCTAGTGTTTGCGTTTAGGAATTTTCTCATCCAAGACTATTTGGATTGGGAATTAATGTATTAAAAATGTTTGTAATTATTAGTGAATGAATATAAGTGTTTGTTTGTGTGAAAATTTCATGTTATTTTGTGTTAAATTGAATTAGTTAAGATTGGTGAATCTTGAGTAAGGGGAGAGTTGAAGGGGAAAAAATAGTTATTAAAGTGTTTTGAGGCCATATAGGGTTTGTAGACTTATGCTAGAAGTGCATTTCACTTATCAATGAAAAAAACAAAAATTGTGCACTGGCGCCTAAGCGCTACCTAAATCGAGAGAAGTGTGCCTAAGCGCCAAACCATTCACGCTTAAGTGCCAGTTCACGTAAATTGATTCGCGAACAATTTTAAGTGACGATTCGGTCCAAAAACTCCATTTTTGCAACTTGACTTCATCCCCTTCCTTGAGTTGTCGCAATTTTAAAGTTAGGGCACACCATATTTTGAAGATCTCTTGGTGATTTGGAGAAAAAGTTACTAGATTTGATATCCTTGAGGTAAGAGCTTCACTTCTATGTAAAAAATTTTTATTTTCATCATGTATTTTGAGCACATTCTTGATCTACCCGAAAATCACAATTCATGGTGTAAATTTGTGGAAAATCTATGGAAAATACATGAATTTGGTAGTTTAAACTTTTAGGAATTAAGTTTAGTGATTTGGAGTTGAATTTAGAATTTTTTGTGAATTTTATATAATTTTTTGAAAATGACACCAAGAATGAAGAGGAGTAATGGAAAGCCTAATTTGATTCATAAAAGTTTATGAGTGCTAGAGCTCATGATCGATACAGTGATGCACTGCATTTGAGAAAGTTGATTTCTGAGCGTTATTTTAAAAGTCTGGGAGGAGCTGTAGAGTATCTGATATTTCACCGCCAATGGGAGCAGTTCTGCTGTTTTTCTTCTGTCGCAGTGATTTCTGTTGTGCGGGAGTTTTATGTGAATCTCCTTAAAGCTGAAGAAGGGGTCATGGTTAGAGTAAAGATAGTGCCTTTCTCATCTAAGGTAATAAATCAATTTTATAAATTGTCCCCGAGAACTTAATTTTTTTATTCGAACTATAGTCCAAATGAAGAGGAGTTAAAAAAGATCATTTCATCATTGACTGGAGGAAGAGGATTATGGAAGATAACCAATGAGAGAAGAGTCAATTTCCCCACTTTAAAGTTAGATGCCACTGCAAAGGCATGACACTATTTTATTTCTTCTCGTATGCTGCCTACCAATCATCTTAGTGAAGTAACCCGTGATCGAGCAACTTTGAACTATTGCATCCAGCAGTTCAAGCCCATCGACATTGAAGCTTTGATTTAAAGTGTTATTACCAGTTCTGCTGTTTCTGTTGTTGTTGCTACTATTGCAGGTTTAGGATTTGCATCCTTGATCTTTTGTTTATGCGAGCAGGCTGGAGTTAGATTTGATAGTTGGGAGGAGATATTGCAGCCACTCAAGCTTATTACCAATGTGAAATCTTATTCACATCATTCCATTTTTGGCTGGAGGGGTTGATTTTCTAGTAGTTCTGCTACTTCAACGTCTTGAGCTTCCACTTCACATGCTTCAACATCACAGGGTCAGACTTCTAGATTTAGTTATGCTACTTCGACATCTCGAGCTTCCACTTCACATGCTTCTACATCACAGGGTCAAACTTCTAGATTTAATTCTCAGTCACAACTATTGCAGAGGATTTTGGACAATGTTAACTACACTGCTGATAAGGTATTATATTTAGAATATTTTGCAGAACATATGGATGAATATATGAGGAGACGTAGTGATTATGAGAAAGAATATAACTTAGCTATGGAAAAATTCAACAAAAAGTCAACAGAGGTAACCAAGATGTAATTTTTCCTCAATATCCAAGATCCATCATATGAGCCTACAGCTCCTTAGTGTAGGGATGAGAGTGATGCAGAGGATGAGGAAGATTAGACTGGTTCTATAGTTTAGTTTAGTTCTTTTATGTATTGATGTGAACTGTTTATGGTGCAGTTATAATGTACTTTTGTTGTGTTTTGTGTTGTATTTTTTTAGACTGTTAGTTATTGTTGTTTTTGTTTTGTTAGATACTACGGTGATGTATATATGTTTTTGTGAGTTGTTATTATGTTTTTGTGGTAATAATTATATTAACTGTGTTGTTTAGCATTTTTAGTTAGTTGTATTGAACTTGATTCTGGATCTTAGGAATGTTTAGAATATAGCTAACTTGTTACTTAAAAACTTCATGCTTAAAAAATTTCAGTTTAATACCAGATATTTTTTTATGCTGCAGTTATGTATGTTTGTTAGTGTATTTGTCTGTTTTTATGATATCCTCCACTGCATAAAAGTTTAATGAATTTATTTATGTTAAATAAATTAAAATTTGATCAAATTAATTTTTGCTCCAAATCTTTACTCTTATTTTTAATTTTTGTACTAGCATTATTAGGATGTAGAAATTCTTGTTAGCATATTATTTTTAGTTTTCATTCCTGCCAATTTTTATATGTGCTCCTAAAATGTTTTATTCTATTAAAAATTTAAGTTTGGGGGAGGGATGAACAATTTTTTAAAGACTTGAAATTTATTTGTTCTCAAATGTATTTTAAATAAATTTGATTTTGATTAAAGAAAAATGATCCTGTATATGAAGTTATATTAGGAAACCAAAATTTTGAGTATAGAAATGAGTAAGAAAATTTTGTTAAAATTTATAATAATGAAGAACAACTTAAAGTTAAAATTTTAAGTGTGTAAATGATAAATATTATGTAACTATCTTTAGTAGGAGAAATTTTATTTTTGGAAAATGTAGAAGAGTTAGAATTTTATTTTCAAAACTTAAATTTCTTCTATTGAATGTAATTTTCAAAAACTTTTATTATGTTTTTAAGTAAACAAAATATATCAACTCTTTCCTTTAGGAAGGGAAGAGTGGAATTCAAAATCATTAAAGGTCAATCCAGATATAGTAATCCTTGTCTGAAAAGAAGAAAAGAATAAGAAAAAAAAAGAGAAAGAAAAAGAAAAAGAAAGAAAAAAGAAAAAGAAAAGAGAAGAAAGTTGAAAAATGGAGGGGGAGCTTGAGGATTAGTGCTTAATCAAAAATTGATTCCACATCTGACCTTTTTAAAGTATAAGACTTGAGAAGCTCTTAAGCTTAAGGATATAATATAGTAAGTAAAATTATGCTTAATATAAAGTTTTAAGTGGAGATTATAAAATGCCTATACTCTTTATTTTAAGAATCTACAATATTTCTGAACTTTGATTCGGGGATTATAGAAACTCATATTTTCAAACTTTTTTCCATTAAATATTTCTAAACTCTAAGTTAGTCTCATGTACTAATGTTTTTTTCTAAATTGGACTATTATATTTCCACATCAAAATTTTAGAATATCCTAAAGAAACTCATATTACATAATCTACTTATTTTGGTTTTGACAGATTGAAGTGCCACTGATAAGAAACATTTTAAGTTTGAGAGATTTTGATGCACCTAAATTATATAATATTTTTGTAGAAATTTTTATACCTATTTTTGGAGATATAGTGCTTTAATGAAAAATATTTATGTGTTTTTCTTTCAGGTACAATCATATGGATGAATAATAGTAAAAGGAGTGAAAAAGGATCAAATTTGAAGCAAAAATGAAGAAGGTGCAAAAAAGAACCGAGTTGCCTAAGTGCCCGGTACTGGCGCTTACGCGCTAGTTATTCGGAGAGAGTCGTGCCTAAAAACTAGGTACCCCGCGCTTAAGCGTCAGAAGTAGTTATTTGAAGAATCATTAAATTTGGATGACTTTTTAAAGAGGTTTTTGAAGCATTCCTTGGTAAAAATGTGGGAAATAGTTCATGGACACAAAAATTCATCCAATTGGCTTTTGGAAGGAGGCAACTTCTAGAAGATTCATTGAATGGAAATAAATTTTGAAGAGAAACCAGAACACCTCTTGAATTTTTATTAAATAATACTTGGATCACCAAAGGGAGAGGGCAACCAATCCACATCCAACAGCTATCATTCATCCTAGTAACAGCCGCCGCCACCGCCGTCGGCCACCCTTTTATTTTATTTTGAGTTTTAGTTTATATTGTGAGTTAAGGAAGAGAATTCAAAGGAACTTCAAGATATTTGTTGGAGAGGATTTGAGATAAGTGTTTATTTTTGTGATTATATTTGGTTATAATTTAGATTTCTTATTTGTGTACATGATTTCTACTTTTAAACTCAAGTGTGGTTGTGTTTTCTCCATGAATTCTGAGTAGTTTTCTTTATCTTTTTTCTTAAAATGATAAGTGATTAAGTATTGAAAGGAAGTTCTGTGAAGTATTGGACTTCAATGTTGGAAGAAGTTGTGATGATTTGAAACCTTATATTTCATTTACTCTTTGATTTGATCAATCAAAATGTTAATACCTGTTGTGAGAACATGTAAGATCTGAGATGATATTGTCTCAGTCAAAAAATGGTAAGAATCACATTTGATTTCTTGGATGAGAATGTAGTTCATGGGGTTGAGTGCAATTAAATAGAGAAATAAACTTTCAAGGGTGTAGAAGTAGTGGACTTTAGAGAGCTTAGAAATAGACCATATATTGATAAAGAGACTTGAAGGCACTTAATCACTTATCATTTTAAGGAAAAAAGATATAGAAAACTACTCAGAATCCATAGAGAAAACACAACCACACATGAATTTAAAAGTATAAATCATGGACAAAAACAATAAATCTAGATTAAAACCAAGTGTAGTCACAAAGATAAACGCTTATCTCAAATCCTCTCCACCAAATGTCTTGAAGTTCCTTTGAATTCTCTTCCTTCACTCACGATACAAATTAACACTCAAAATAAAAAGAAAGTGGCCGGTAGCTGGCGGAAGCGGCGGTTGGATGAATAATGTCTGTAAAATCCAATGGTGGTTGGCCTCTTGCCTTGATGATCCAAGTCTTTTTTTTAATAAAAATCCAAAATGTGCCTTAGTCTCCCTTCAAAATGTGCTCAATTCAATGAATCTTTTAGAAGTTGCCTCCTCAAAAGCCAATTAAATGAATTTTTGTGTCCATAGGATATTTCCCATGTTTTTATTAAGAATTTCTTCAGACACCTCTTCAAAAATTCGTCTAAATTCAATGAATCATCAAATAACTACTTCTGGTGCTTAAGCGTGGGGTACTTGGCGCTTAAGCGCCCCATTTTAAGCGCCCTATTTTATTTTTGCACATTTCTTCATTTTTTATCCAAATTTGACCCTTTTTCACTTCTTTTAGCATTTTTCATCTATTTGATTGTACCTGAAAGAAAAACACACAAATACCTTTCATTAAAGCGTAATATCTCAAAAAAGGGTATAAAAATATTTATAAAAATACTATATATTTTAGGTATATCAAAATCTTACAAACTTAAAATGTTACTTGTCCTCAAGTGACCCTTCAATCTTTAAAAACCAACATAAGTAGATGATGTATAGGAGTTTCTTAAGGAGTTACCAAAAATTTTATGTAGAAATATAATAGTCCAATTTAAAAAAAATATTAATAAATGATACCAACTTAGACTTTATAAAATTTTAATGTTAAGAAACATGAAAATATGATTTTCTATCTAATTCAGAAATATTGTAGATTCTCCAAAAATAGAGTTTAGGTATTTTATCTTTTCCACTTAAAAATTTTTATTCAACATAATTTAATTTAATATATTATATCCTTAAGCTAAAGAGTTTCTCAAGTCTTATACTTTTAAAAAATCAGATGTGGAACCAATTTTTGATTAGACACTATTCATCAAGCTTCTCCACCCTTTTTCAACTTTTTTTTTATTTTTCTATTATGTTCTTTTTCCTTTTCTTTTTCTTTTTCTTTTTCTTTTTATTTTCCAGGCAAGGAATACTATATCTGATAGGTCTTTAATGATTTTGAATCCCACTTTTCTTTTTCTAAAGCAAAGAGTTGATATTTTTCTTTCACTTAAAAACATAATAATAGTTTAAAAAATTAATTTCAATAAAATAAATTTAAGTTTTGAAAATAAAAATCTAAATCTTCTAAATTTTTCAAAAATACAATTTTTCCTACTAAAGATAGTTACACTATATTTAGCATTTTTCACAGTAAATTTTTTTTAATTTTATGTTTTTCTTCATTACTATAAATTTTAACTAAATTCTCTTACTCATTTCTGTAAGTGCTAGGGCGTCCCCTGGAAGCGACGCGCTGTATAACCTGAATACAGTGAAAAGTGTGCAAGGGCCGCTACACCGGCGCCTGGGTGTAGTGTTAAAGAAGCAAGGGTTCCCACATTACGGGCGAATGCGGGTAAAGAAGTTAGTCCATGAAATTAATGAAACTTATATTAGGATAGGATCTTGGAATATAGGCACTCTCAATTAAATTAATGAAATTAGTTGATATTATGATTCATAGAAAGATTAATATCTTATGTATTCAAGAAACTAAATGGGTGGGAGAAAATGCTGAGGAAGTTGATAATTTAGGCTATAAATTTTGGTATTCTGGTAAGAGTCGCACTAGAAATGGTGTAGGTGTAATTTTAGATAAGTTTGAAAGATAATGTTTTAAAAATTAATAGAGTTGGTGATAAAATTATAGCCCTTAAAATTATTATTCATACTATGATTTTTAATTTTATAAGTGCTTATGCTTAAGTGCGTCTAGATATAGGGACAAAAGTTAAATTCTAGAATGATTTAGAAGACTTAATACAAATGATACCTCTTGAAGAAAGAATTTTTATTGGAGGAGACTTAAATGGACATGTCGGTAGATTGGTAGAAGATTTCAGAAATATTCATGGTGGCTACGGATTTGGAGTGGCGAATGAAGAAGGTAGAGTCATTTTAGATTTTGCTATAGCATATGATTTTGTTATTACTAATATTTTATTCAAGAAAAGAGATGATCATTTGATTACTTATAAGAATAGATCTAATAAAACACAAATTGATTATTTTTTTATGAGAAAAAGAGATCGTCGAGATTCATAAAGATTGTAAGATCATTCCAAGTGAGGATTTAAGTACCCAACACTGATTATTAGTTCTAGATTTTAAAAAGTTATAAAATAAAGAATGCTAAGACTCATCATCGTAGAATTAGATGGAAAAACTTAAAAAACACGAATAAAATTATTTTTATGAGTAAAATTTAAGATTTCAAAATTTGGGATGTTCATGAAGATTCAAATACTATGTGCAATGAAGTAACAAATACTATTAAACAAGTAGCAAAAGATGTACTTGGAGAATCTAAAGAAAAAGTTCCTATAAATAAAATTATTTGGTGGTGAAATAATAATGTGTAAGAAAAAAATAAAATAGAAGAAGTTATGTTATAAAAATTGGTTTAACTGTAAAATCTTAGAGAAGTGAGAAAAATATCAAAGGGCTCGCAGAGAGTCTAAATGAACAATTTGTGACGCTAAAAATTCTGCTTTTAGTGATCTTTATAATATATTAAACAATAAGGAGGGCGAAAAATATATGTATAAACTAGCCAAACTAAGAGAAAAGAAAAGTAAAGATTTAACCAAGTAAAGTGTATTAAAGATAAAAACCAGAAAGTGAGTTTCATAGAAAAATATATTTAACATAGGTGGGTGAGTTATTTTGATAAACTTTTTAAAGAAGTTTTTGAAAATACGATCGACCTTAGTGATCTTAATATCATTAATATTAATAAAACATTTCATTTTTGCCATCGCATTAGTAAAAAAAAAGTTGAGGAGGCTTTAAAGAAAACAAAGGGTGGAAAGTCTGTAGGACCTGATGATATTTTAATTGAAGTGTGGAAATATTTAGGGGATTTGAGAGTTTCTTGGTTTACTAAACTCTTTAATATTATTTTTAAAACTAAAAAGATGTCTGAGGAGTGGAGGAAGAGTATTTTGGTCCTCATTTTTAAGAATAAAGGGGATGCACAAGAGTGTGCAAATTATAGATGAATTAAGTTGATGTGTCATACTTTAAAATTATGGGAGAGGGTAATTGAACATATGTTAAGACATATTACAAATATTTCTCTTAATCAATTTGGTTTTATGTCGGGCAGGTCTACCATGGAAGTTATACATTTATTAAGAGGTTTGATGGAGAAGTTCAGAGATAATAAGGAGGATCTACATTTGATTTTTATTAATTTAGAAAAAGCTTACGATAAGATTCTAAGAGATGTCCTTTGGAGCATTCTTGAGAAGAAAGTTGTTGATATTACCTATATTTAAGTCATCAAAGATATGTATAGTAGAGCTGTTACTTGTGTTCGAACTGAAGGAGGATTGATCAAATTTTTTTCAATTTCTGTTGGATTTTGTCCAAAGCGATGGTGATATAGATGGGGATGTTAATAGTAGAATTCAAGTTGGTTGGTTGAAGTGGAGGAATGCTTCGGGCCTTTTGTGTGATAGAAAAGTACCGCTAAGACTGAAAGGAAAATTTTATAAGATGGTGGTGAGACCTGCAATGCTCTATGGCGCTGAATGTTGGCCTTTAAAAGAGAAGCATAATAATAAGTTAAGTGTTGCCGAGATGAGAATGATTAGGTGGATGAGTGGCTTTACACTTAGAGACAAAATGCGGAATGAATATATTCGTGATAGGGTTGGTGTAGCTCCTGTGACAGACAAAATTAGAGAAAGTCGTCTTAGATGGTTTGGTCATATTAAACGTCGACCATTAGATGATCCGATTAGGAGAGTAGATGTTTTAAATTCGACTTGTGTTAAGAAAGGCAGAGGTAGACCTAGGAAGACTTGGGCTTATTGTATTAAAAATGATCTTAATTTACTAGAACTAAATGAAAATATGACACTAAATAGGACGCAATGGAGAAAAAGGATTCATGTAGCCGACCCCACGTAGTGGGATTAAGGCTTTGTTGTTGTTGTTGTTGTTGTCTCTTACTCATTTCTAAATTCAAAATTTTACTTCCCTAATATAACTTCATATACATAATCATTTTTCTTCAAATAAAAATTAAATTTATTTGAAATACATTTGAGAACAAATAAATTTTTAAGTTCTTAAAAAAAAATTTCTATCCCCCCCCCAAACTTGAATTTTTAATAAAAATAAAATGTATCATATAAATATTGGCAGGAATGAAAACTAAAAATAACATGTTTGTAAGAATTTTCATATCCTAAATATGCAAGTACAAAAATTAAAACTCGAGTAAGAATTTAAATTGATCAAATTTTAATTTTCTTAACATATAGAGATTCATCAGACTTCTATGCAGTGGAGTATAACATAAAAGCGAACAAACACACTAACAAACATACATGACTGCAACATAAAGAAAAATAACTGGTAGTAAACTAAAAATTTTAAACATGTAGCTTTTTAAAGTAAAAAGTTAGCTAGATTGTAAACCTTCATAAGATCCTCACAAACTAACTAAATACATTAAATAACACAATTATTTCAATTACTATCGCTAAACATATCAACTATTGACAAAACACAAATACATCACAGTAGGTGTACAAAACAAAACATAGCTGTCTCAACAATAATAACTAAAAACAAAACACAAAGTACAGAACAACTTTACTAACAGTAGTTCATAACAACACTTACACTAAAAACATCAAACAAAATTAAATATCCAAACTAATCATCATTCTCCTCTTCATCACTATCGTCACTACACCAAATAGCTGCAAGCTCATATGGTGGATATCTAGGGTACTGAGGAAATAAAACATCTTGGTTACCTCCCATAAGGTTAGCTAAGTTGAATTCACCCCCATAATCACTATGTCTCTTCATATACCCATCCATATGCTCAGCAAAATGTTCTAAGTTTGATACCTTATCCGCAGTATGGTTGACATTGTCTGAAATCCTCTATAATAACCGTGACTGAGAATCATATCAAGAAGTCTAACCTTGTGATGTAGAAGCATGTGAAATAGAAGTTCGTGACGTCAAAGCAGCAGAACTACTAGAGAATTCACCCCTTCAGCCAAAAATAAAATGATGTGAATAAGATTTCACATTCAAACTGGTAATGGGCTTTAGTAGCTATAAGATCTCCTCCCAGCAGTCAAATCTAATTCCAACCTACTTGCATAAAGAAAAGATCAAGGATGCAAATCCCAAACCTGCAGTAGTAGCAGCGACGACAGAACTAGTAATAACTCCATGAATCAAAGCTCCAATATCAATAGGCTTGAACTGTCGAATGCAATAGTTCAAGGTTTCTCGATCTCGAGTCACTTTAATCAAATGATTTTTAGGTACCAATAGTTCAAGGTTTCTCGATCTCGAGTCACTTTACTCAAATGATTTTTAGGTACCAAATGAGCAGAAATAAAATAATGCCAGAAATAAAATAATGTCATGCCTTTGCATTGGCATCCAACTTTGAAGCAGAAAATTTTACTCTTCTTTCCTTTGTTATCTTTCAAAGCCTTCTTCCATCAGTCAAAGATGAAATAATCTCATCTAACTCCTCTTTCGTAGGACTATAGTCTGAATAAAAACACAAAATACTCGGGGGAAAATGATAAAACTGATTAATTACCTAAGGGAAAAAAACATTGTCTTCCCCCTCACCATGACTCCTTCATTAGCTTCAGGGAGATTCGCATAGAACTCCCACACAACAGAAATCACTACGACAACAGAAAAACAACAGAACCGCTCCCACTAGTGGCGAACAATCAAATCTTCCATGGCTCATCCCGGACTTTTAAAACACTGCCTAGGAATCAACTTTGTTAATTGCAGTGCATCACTGCTTTGATCCTGAGCTCTCGAACTGACAAACTTGGCTAAATCAAAAGGAGCCTTCCCCTTACTCCTCTTCATTCTTGGTGCCGTTTCTAAAAAAAATGTATAAAATTAAAAGTAAATTCCACATTCAAATCCAAATCACTAAACTAATCTCCTAAAAGCTTAAACTAACAAATCCATGCTTTTTCCATAGATTTTTCTCAAAATTTCACCTTGAATAGTGATTGACTGTGCTCAAAATACATGGTGAAATTTTTTTTTGTGCTCAAAATACATGGTGAAATGCTCAAAATACATGGTGAAATTTTTTTTTTTTTGCATAGAAGTGAAGCTCTTACCTCAAGGATACTAAATCTAGCAATTTTTGCTTCAAATCCCCAACAAATCCTTAAATATGGTTATCCTTAGCTTAGAAATTGTGAATGACCTGAGGAAGAAGATGATGTGAGGTGCAAAAATAGTGTTTTTGGTCTAATTTTTCACCTAAAACCGTTCACGAACCACTTTTCGTGAACCCACGCTTAAGCGCAAATGGTTCAACGCTTAGGCGCCTGTATCTCGGTTTAAACAGTGTTTAAGCGTGGGTCTTGGCGCTTCGTCGCCAGTGTACAAATTTTAATTTTTTCAATTTAAGTGAAATGCACTCCTAGCCTAAGTCAACCAACCCTATATGGCCTCATAACACTTTATATACTTTTTTCTTCCCTCCTAACTCCCCTCTTACTTAAGATTCACCAATTTTAACTAATTCGATTCAACACACAATAATATGAAATTTTACACAAATAAAACACTTATATTCATTCACAAAAAATTACAAACATTTTTAAATACATAAATTCTCAATCCAAATAGTCTCATATGAGAAAATTCCTAATACAAACACAAGATAATTGTCACATAATAACATACTAAATACATTTAACATTAAACAGATACTATACACATAAAAAATAAACTACAAACTTAATTCCATTCTCCGGTTGGTGGAACATATCCTAGCCTCTCATTAGTCTCTCCTTTAGAATTTGGAAAGTATCTATGAAAAAACGGACGATGATTAATTACTCTAGTTGAATCTTCTTCAATCCACTTTTTCTTCAGATATATAGCCTTATCCGCTTCTTCTATAAAATTGGTATGGCTAAACTGCATCTTAAGTTGTCATCCCATATGATCCAGATGCGCATTAACTTCCATCACTTTTTATTTAATTGAAGCCACATCAGCCTTAATCTTAGTGATTTTCTCCGCTATTCCTTCGATACTAACAACAAGGAAACTGTTATATAACTATTGCACACTCTGACTAATAAACTTCGTTCTCATTGCCTCCTCCTTCCTTAAATCACTTTCCCAAGTTGAAATTTTTTCAAAATCTCTCTTTTCACTTAGGATTTAAGGTTAGAATTGAATTGTGATAAAAATCCTTCCATAACCCTTCTATTCATAGGCGCCAAACTCTTGCTATAACTCCCAGACACGTCTTAGAACTATCTCCCATGTCAAAGCCAACCAAATCTCAATTAAAAACCCTCAAAACCAAAATTCACACATGTTTTTAAATTGTCGTGCTTAAGCGCCAAATATTAGCTTTTAAGCGTCAGTGCTCAATTTAGCACAGATCAACTTAACGTCCAATTACTTGTTCTAACATGTCTAAGTCATCTTTAAATGTCTTAGAATCATCACTAACTTAATATATAACAAAAAATAATACCAAAATTTTCTAAATTGCACATAACAAATAAAAAAGCCAAACACACAGATAACTATGGGTTGCCTCCCACAGAGCACTTGGTTTAACATGGTCAACCCAGCGTAACTAGTGCTTATTCTGGTTGACTGATACACCAAAAATATATGCATATTTAGACCTATATTTTTTACTCATTTTTGGTGATATTGCACTTTAAAGGAAGGTATTTTTCATGTTTTATTGTAGGTTGTTGATTTTGAGGACTTGAAGTAAAAAAGGAAGCAAAAAGGATTCAATTTGGAGTCAAAATGGAGCTTTAGAATAAATGTTTAGCGTCGACGGAAGATTGGGCACCGAAGGCACCATTTGATAGAGAGCACTGATTAATTAAATGGCTACCGACACTGACAACATCAGAATGGGCGCCACAGCGCCAATGTCGGTGCATGACCGATTTTTAGAAGATTCAAAAAATTTAGACGCTTTTTGAAGGGTTTTTTGATGCACCTATTGGAGAACCCACATTAGGCTCTATTTAGAGCAAAAATTTATCAAAAAAAGGACTCTCTTGGTCGCCCTTCACACTTTGGACCATTTTCCACTCTCTTCCACGCTATTCCACATTTCCCACAACCACTTAGAGTCCATTAGTCATTTATTTCTTTAGAGTTTTGAATTTTTGTGGTGAGTTTAAGTGTGAATTCTTCTCTAAAAGTGTTACAGAGGGAGAGAAGTGAGAGATTTCTTCTTTCTATATCTTATAAGAGAGGCTACAAGAGATTTGCTTTGAGAAATATTTTCACATAAGTGTTGTTTGTTTATTATTATTGTATGAACTTTCTTTTATATATAAAATTTATGTTTTATTGTATCTTTATCATGAAGTCTGAGTAGTTTTCTTTATCTTTCTCTCTACTTTAAGATATGGTGAAATGAAGAGATGATTTGGATGTGCTAATTTTAAAATATAAAATAAATTGTGATGGTTTTTCAACTCCATTCTTAATTTACTTTTTGATCTGGTCAATTGAATTGTCAGAATCTGTTGTGAAACATATGATCCGGGAAATAGAGTGTGAGTTCTACAACAAGAGTGAGAGTCACATTTAATTTCATGAAGGAGTATTTTGTTCATGGAATAAAGTGCAAATAAATAGAGAAATATACTTTGTTGGGTGTAAAATTAGAGATTTTAGGGTGACGGACCAAAATCCCCAATTTGGTCTTAATGTTTAAGAACTAAAACGAGCGTTATTCTTCAGAGGAAGGGAAGTGGGAGCTTTGGAGTGAGAGCCAGTATTCTCATATCATAACCACAGACTTAGGAACTAAACATGAGATTAGCCAATAATTTTCTATAACACTAAATCAAGGTAGAGAATTAAAATTGCTCTTATTTTGCACAATACATATTTAAACCATTTATCTCATCTCATTTTACCAAAAACTCATTGTATGGGAAAGATGATTTTTCATACTAGATAAGTTTGTTTAAACTTTGCGATTCAGTTTTGCTTGTAGTTAAATAATTTAGTTCTGATAATATCTTAACATTCAAAATTAGTGACAATATTTTTGATTTTATTTATATGCATTTTCTAGTTGATTTATCATTTTAAATTTAAACCTGCCTCATGGGATCGATATTTGGGGCTTAAATAGAAAGTCTTATATTACTTGATAACGATATGTATACTTGCGTAAAATCCCAATATAAATTACTTAAATTTCTTATTCATAAAATAATGCATCAAGATTTTGGCATCATTGTAAAGCAGAGTCAACTTTATAAATTTTGTACAACTATATTTCTAGGATCAAGTTTTAAGCGCCACTGTCGGGGAAGGTAATGGTAAATTAAATAGATTTAGTAAATTAGGAAATTTAGAGATAAAATATAAAGATAAAAAAAGTTATTGTTAAAAAAATTGAAAATCATAAATAAATAAATAAATAAATAAATAAACATATATATATATATATATAATGAGTATTATTTTTAAATAGTTTAATTGACTACAACACTACAAAAGATTTACAATCAATTAAAATTACTAATTAAAAATAAACTAAAAACATATTAAATTTTATTTAAATGAATATTTTAATATAAATTACTAGATTTAAATCTTGCCCCACGCTTAACATTGTATTTTTAAGAAAATTTCATTTACTTATTATATTTGTTTATGCAAAATATTAGATCTGAAGGTTTAATACCTTATTATTCAAAATTAGAACGTACTATTGGAAAATTTTGAAAATGAAAAAAAAGAGATTAAAAATTTGAAAAAAATGATGAATAACTTAGATAATCAAATAAATAAAAATCAACAAAGACCTTTAAAAGAATATGCTAATCCGATAGCAGATGAACTTCACTTGACTATTCAAAATCCTGATGTTGCTGCTAATTTATTTGAGCTTAAACCTGCTATTATCCAAATGGTAAAAAATAATCAGTTTGGACGAACATAGACCAACTAACTTACATCTTGCCTAACTTACATCTTGCTAGTTTTATTGAAATATGTGCTACTTTTAAATATGACGGAGTGTCTAATAATGTTGTTAGGATTAGACTTTTCCTTTTTTTATTAAGGGATAATGCTATAGCTTGGTTAAATTCATTAGCACCTGAATTTATCAGAACTTGGGGAGAACTATCACAAAAATTTTGGTTGAATATTTTCCACCATCGAAAACCTCTAAGCTTAAAAACAATTTTACATCTTTTGTCACTTTGAAAAGGAATCGATATATGAAGCCTGAGAAAGATTTAAAGATCTCCTTAGGAATCTCCTTAGGAAATGTCCAGGAAATGTCCACACCATGCTTTACAACATTGGTTAATAATTCAAAATTTTTACAATGGATTAGTAGGATCCTTTAGATCTATTATAGATGTTGCTGCAGGTGGATTACTAATGTCAAAACCTTTTGATGAAGCATACTCTTTAATAGACGAAATGACTACTAACAATTTTTAGTCACCCTCCGAACGGGTAAATCCTAAGAGAGTATCCAGTATTAATGACTCTGATGCAATGTCTATTTTACCTTTTCAAATTGTTGTTATATCAAAAAAGATTGATCAAATTGGAGCGAACTATTCTCAAATACCACCAGTATTAGAGGAAAATTCTCTAAGGCAGATAATTGATACTCAACCATCTTATGAAACCTTAAATGCTATAAATAATTGAAATAACAATTACTATTCTAATTATTATGACCCTGGATGGAAAAATCACACTAATTTTAGTTAGAATAATTATAACAATTTGGTGAACCCCTCAGAAAATTTAAACAACCAAGGAAATCCTAATTATTGACTTTATTATCCTCCTGGATTTAACTCTAACCCTAACCTAAAAGTTAAGGAAAAGAAGTTGACGATGGAACAAGTAATATTGAACATGGGAAATCAAATACAAAATCAAGAGGTTGCTATTAGAAATACTGAAAATCAACTAGGACATATTGCTACTTGATCCTGAAACTACTTATATGCAACGATATAACAATAATTTTGATTATATTTTTCATTTATATTTCCTTATTTATCAACAAAACAAAAAACTTGATCTTGAAGAAAAATAAGAATTTAAATTTTAATTGATATATATTGGGATACTACGTAAGTATACATATTATTATCAAGTAATATAGGACTTTTTAATTAAGACCTGAATATCAAGCCCACTGGGAAGATATGGAATATGCACTTTTTGGAAAACGTTCTATTTTTAAAAAGACAATTATTCAAACTAAAGACATTTTCATAGTAGAGAAAGTTTAAATATTTTTGGTAATTTTATATTTTGACAAAAACAGAACAAACTTAAAAAGATAACTTGAGTTATTATAGAAGAAAAGTACTAAATATGAAAATATCTTTCTCCTTCTCATGAATCAGTAATAAGTATAGGAATTCTGTTGTGGAAATATGCATATTGTGTTGTGCTAAATAGAAGAAATAATATTCTTATCCCTTACTAGAGATTCTATAAAGAACATTGGCTAATTTAAAGTTTAAATAGTTCTGAAGACTGCCTAAGTAGGGAAGATACTAGCTCTCACTCTAGAGTTCCCTCAATTCTCTCCACCTAGGGGCTAACATCTCGTATTAGAACCTAAAATAATAAACCAAGTTGGGGGCTTTAACCTGTCACTTTAAAGTCCTCTAACTCTACACCCTTCAATGAATATTTCCTTATTTATTTGCACTCAATCATATGAATTACATTCTTATTCATACAATCTCATGTGATTCTTTCCAATTGTTGACTGAGACAATATCAACCCGGTTCTTATATGTTCTCAAAATAAATTTTAATATTTGGATTGGCTAAATCAAGATGTAAATGAAGTACATGGATTTAAATCATCACAACTTTTTCCAACATTAAAGATCAATACTCTCCATAACTTCCATCCAACACTTAATTACTTATTATTTCAAGAAGAAAGATAAAGAAAACTACTCATAATCCATGGAGAAAACAAAACCACACTTTAGTTTTGAAAGTAGAAATCATTGTCAAACCAATAACAAGTTTCAATCAAAACCAAAAGTAGTTTAAAACAAAAGATAAAAACTTATCTCAAGTCCTACACCAAACCCTTTAATTTTCTTTGAATCTCTTCTCTTTTACAACACTCTCAATATAAAACTAAAATAAAAATGATAATTATGTGGTGCCTGAAAATCTCTCCAATTAACTCCCTAATTTTAGAACATTCAAAACTTTCCCAGTACTTTCAGGACCACTTTCAAAGTCTCAATCTTCCTTCTTTTATAAATCTCCAAAAGTCGCCTTGGTATCTCTTCAAAATGTGTCTTGATTCGATACATTTCCCCAAGAGATGCATCCTTTCGCAATAATTTTCGTCCATGGTGGTTTTAACCACCTATTAAGCCATAAGATGCCTCAAAAACCTCTTCAAAATTTGTAAAAACCAAATTTACTCATCCAAATTCATCCACCCCCAACCCCTGCCACTGGCGCTTAAGCGCGGGGCCTCTGGTGCTTAGGTGTAGGCTTCTTTGTTTAATCGTTGCTTAAGCGTTGGATCTGGCGCTTAGGCACCAAAACACTTTTACCCAAATTTTTCACCTAATTGCTCCAAATTTGATCCTTTTTCACTCTTGTAAGCATTCTCACCTTTTTACCTATACCTAAAAGAAAAACACAAAAATACCTTCTATTAAAGCACAATATCTCAAAAATAGGTATAAAAATGTGTCTGAAAACACTATATATTTTAGGCATATCAAAATCCCCCAAACTGAAAATGTTACTTGTCCTCAAGTGACACTTCAATCTTTAAAAACTAAATGTGTATGATATGTGTATGATTTTCTTTAGGAGTTACTAAAATTTAGATTTAGAAAAATAGTAGTCCAATTTAGAAAAAATATTCAGTAATTGAGACCAACTTAAAGTTTAGAAAATTTTAATGTTAAGAACTATGACAATATGAGTTCTTATCTAATTCAAAAATATTGTAAGTCTTACAAATTTAGAATTTAGTTCTTTTATTATCTCCACTTAAAAAATTTTATTAAGATTAATTTTACTTACTATATTATATCTATAAGCTTAAGATTTTTCTAAGTCTTATACTTTAAAAAGATCAAATGTGGAACAAATT
>NW_018165439.1:115699-116790 GCF_001263595.1 Phalaenopsis equestris | reverse complement strand
ATATAACTTCATATACATGATCAATTTTTCTTTTCAAATCAAATTCACTTGTAGTTCATTTGAGAAAAAAATAAAATTCAAGTTTTAAAAATATGTTTCATCCCCTCAAACTTAAATTTTAAACAGATTAAACCATTTAGCATCAAATATATATAAATAGGAATGAAAATTAAAATAACTGCTAACAGGAATTTTTATACCCTAATGATACAAGTATAAAATTAAAAACATGAGTAAAATTAATTTTGATCAAATTTTCTAATATTTTCATTTCAATTCAACATGTAGAGATTCAATAGGCTTCTAAATAGTGTGTGTAAACATGAAAGCAAACTAACACACTAACTTGACTTCACAATCTCAACATAAAAACAAACTCACAAACATGATAAAAGAAAAATATACAGTGTAGCAGTTTCTAAAATTTAATATTTAAGACCTAAGTTAGCAAGATTTTCATCTTTTCAAAAGAGATAGAATTAAGTTAAGTTTGAAATTAACTAAATCACAAAAATCACAACAGTTACTACCCTAGAATTTTAAAACAAACTACTAACTAGCAAACTAACACAAACATCACAATCATCACAATAACAATAAAAAACAAAAGTCCAAAACACAATACATAGTACTTATAATTACAAAGATGAAAATGTAGCAGTACCACGCCACATAGTTCACAACATAAAAATAAGCAACACATCACAAATGACAAGTCCAAAGCACATAGTCTAAGACATATTACAAACATAAAAATCTCTCAATTTTACTCCTCATCTTCTGAATCACCACTATACCACTTTTTTGCAGGCTCATGATTAGGATATCGAGGATATGGAGAAAATTGCACTCCTGGGTCACCCTTAATTAGGTTCTCCAGAGATGAGTAGAATTTCTCTTAATAATCACTCTTTCTCCTACTATACCTATCAATATAGTCTGCAAAACACTCTAAATTCTAAACTTTATCAGCTGTAAAATTAATATGATCCATCATCATCTGAAATAATTGATCTTGGGTCTCAGTAGACTCACCTCTAAATGTAGAAGCACGTGAGGTAGATGGTCTAGATGTAGAAGCAGTAGAGGTA
>NW_018165439.1:112583-115368 GCF_001263595.1 Phalaenopsis equestris | reverse complement strand
ATGATATTGCACTTTAAAGAAAGGTATTTTTGATGTTTTGTTGCAGGAATGATGAATTAGGGTCATTGGAGCAAAAAGATGCAAAAAGGAGCGAATTTTGAGCGGAAAGGACCAAAATGTGAAGAATTGAACTAGGGCGCCGAAGGCGAGCCCAACGGCGCCGATGGCGAGATTTTCCCGAGACTCTAGAATTAATTCACTTAGAAGGCTTGCTAACGGCGCCCTGACGGCGCCCTCGAGGCCGCCGATGGTGAGATCGGTGGTTATGTTCAAGAGTTCATTGAATGTGGATGATTTTTGGAGGGATGCTTAGGGAACTCCTGGGAAAACTCATCCACATCTTCAAAAAAAGACTTTGGCCGAAAATGAAAGAGGTCTTGGAGGTTAGAGAGGTTTCAGTAGTGTGTAGAGATTTTACTAAAGAGTCTAATTGTGAGGAATTCTTCCAGAGATTGTAAGAGTGGAGGGAAAGTGAGAGATTTCTTCCTCCTTGTCGCTTTGAAGAGGAATTCTGTGTGCTGCAAAGAAAGGAAGAGATTCAGAGGAGCTTTGAGGAGCTTATTTGGGTATTCTTGGGGAGAAATTAGAGATAAGTTTATTTACTTGTTGTAGTTTGTATGACTTTGATTTTATATATGAATTCCGTGTTTTGTTGTGTTTTCCCCATGAGATCTGAGTAGTTTTCTCTGTCTTCCTCCTTGTGTTGAGAATTGTGAAATGGTGATTTGAATTGGTGAAGCCATGAAAATGTTTAAGAAAGTGTGATGAACTTTTCATTTCGATCTTAAGTTACTTTCAATCTGGCCAATTGATTTGTTAAAATATGCTGAGTTTTACAAATAAAGTGAAGATTACATCCAAGATTCAGAGAGGTCAAAGCCCTTGAAAATTAGGCGCAAATAAATATTAAACTGATTCATTTTATCCATTCACTATAATTTCTTAACAAGGAGAAGGATGCTTTCTTATATATTGAATATCACATTAAAAACCTCATTAGAATAATTAGTTATTTAAGAGTTATTAAGAAAATTACATATTCATTTCAATTGTCTATTAGTGACAGATAAACAAATTGAATTTCGTTGTTGCTATTAAAGTATTGCTTTTCTAAAATCTTAGTTCGTAGTTCTAATATTACTCTCTGTGGGATCGATATCTAGGACTCTATTAGAGCCCTATATTACTTGAGCAATACATATATTTACGTTGATAAGTGTGACTTTACAATTATTAAATATTTATTATATCCATCTTTATCGAATCTAAAACTATTATTAAGTTTTAGTACAGTTGCCGAGGAATTAAATCTTTTAGCAGCAGTATTAATTACTTATATTTTAAGCATATATAAAGTCGTTGTCACTAGCATTTTTAACTCCAGCTTGCTCACAAAAAGAAAAGATCAAGGAAGCAAATCCAAGACCTGCAGTAGTAACGGCAGTGGCAGAACTGATGATAGTCTGATAAATCAAAGCTCCTATGTTGATGAGCTTTCCTTCCTGGATACAATAATTTAACGTCGCTCTCTCTCTGGTCACTTCAGTAAGATGATTTGTTGGTAGCAGACGAGCAGAAATAAATTAGTTCTAGGAGTTTGAAGGTGCACATAACTTTGAAGTTGGGAAGTTGACTCTCCTCTCATTAGTAGTCTTCTAAAGTCCTCTTCCAACAGTCAATTAAGAAATAATCTTGTCTAACTCGACTTCATTCGGACTATAATTTGCATAAAAACATAATGTACAGGTGACAGAAGATAAAACAAGTTGATTACCTTCAGTGAAAAAGGTTCCAACAATCCTCGAACAATGACTCTATTTCTTCAGCTTTAGGGAGGTTTGCATAGAACTCCCAGACAATAGAAATAACTATATGGGAACAACAGAAAAACAATTGAATTGTTCCCACAATCAGTGAACATTCAGATCTTCCACTTCTCTACCTGGATTCTTAAAACAATGCTCCTGAGCCAGTTTTCGTGATTTAAAAGCTTCACTGTACTGATCTCGAGCCTTCAAACTAACAAATTTACTCAAATTGAAAGGGCTCTTTCCTTTGCTCCTCTTCAATCTTGGTGCCATTCTACAAATTTTATAAATTTCAAAAATAACTTCAAAAATCAAGTCTAAATTACTAACTAAACTTCCAAAGTATAAATTACAATTCCCATGCAATTTACATAGATTTTTTTCTCATTTTTCACCATGAATAGTGAATTTTCAAATTTCTCCAAATGTGCATTTTCATAGTGAATTTTCAAATTTCTCCAAATGTGCTCAAAATAAATAGTGAAAATCCAAAATTTCTGCATAGAAGTAAAGCTCTTACCTCAAGGAACTTGGATCTACCAAATTTCACTTGATTCCACCAAGAAATCTTCACTTTATATGTGCCTTAGCCCTAAGAAATCGCGAAATCGAGAGGTTGAAGGTGACTGTGGCGTTAAAAATGGTGATTTTTGGGCTGAAATTTCACTTTTAACCATTCGCGAACTAGTTCGCGTGAACCGGTGCTTAAGCACGAGTAAATGGCTCTTAGGCACCTGCCTTTAAAGTTGGCTCAAACTTAAGCGCGAGATGTGGCGTTTATGCGCGAGTGCACGATTTTTAAAATTTTCAAATTTAAAGTAAAATGCACTATTTACCTAAGTAAACCACTCCTAAATGGTCTCATATCACTTAAATGACTATTTTCAACTTCCTATAACTCCCCTCTCTCTCAAAATTCTCCATAATAACTATTTCAATTTGAGGCTAAAAATAACACAAATTTTCACACAAATAAA
>NW_018165439.1:110954-112521 GCF_001263595.1 Phalaenopsis equestris | reverse complement strand
CTAAATACAAATACACAACAATCATTTCACAATTAAACACATATAAGAAGTCATAAATACTAAAAATAAGACTTAAACACTAAACCACTTGAAAACAACAACTTCTAACACACAAATTCTAACACTAAACTTAATTTCATTCTTCATTCGAAGGAACAACTTCCTGTCTTTTATTAGTCTCTCCAGGAATATATAGTTGATAAAACGGATGGTGGTGACAAGCTCTAATACTATCTTCTTCAATCCACTTCTGCTTTATGAACATCTCCTTATCTGCTTCCTCAATATAACATGTGTGGCTAAATTGCATCTTTAATTTACATCCAATATGCTCTAGATATGCATGCACTCAAGTACCTTGGTCTCCTATAAAGCCATAGTATTCTTAATTTTATTGATCTTCTCTGTTATCCCTTCAATACTAATGGCTAAGAATTTGTTATACATCTCTTGTGCACTTTGACTAATGAACATCTTCCTCATGTTTTCTTCCTTCTTCTTCAAATCCATCTCCCATGAAGACATTTTCTCTAAATCTCACTTTCTCTTAGACTTTTAGGGCTAGAAATGACCTAGGGTGAAATTCCTTCACAAAACCCTTCTATTTATAAGACTAAATCCTTCAAAAAACTCCTAGACTTGTTTAGAAACTGCCTTGGCACATTTTTTCAAACTAATTGGCAATTAAAACTTCTAGAATATTAATTTTGCACATGTGTTTAAACTGTCGCGCTTAAGCGCCGGATCTGGTGCTTAAGTGCCAGTGCACATTTTTGCACTAGTCAACTTAACATCCAAATGCTCATTCTAACATATCTTGGTCACTAAATAAAATCTTAATATCTTTATTAACACATAATAGTTTCAAAAATACTACCCTAATTTTCTTAATCACACACAAAACAAAAATCAAAATAAAAACACACTAATAACTATGGGTTGCCTCTCACAAAGCGCTTGGTTTTACGTCGTCAGCCCGACGTAACCAGTGCTTATTCTGGTTGACCCGACATTATTTCATCATTAAATTTATGTTGATCCCCTATAAAATAAGGTTTCAGTCTATGTCCATTAACTTTAAATATTTTTTCAGACTTAGGATCTTTAATATCCACAGCTCCATAAGGATAAACTTTCATCACAACAAATGGGCCCATTCACTGGACTTAAGTTTTCCTGGAAATAATCTTAACCTTGCATTAAATAGCAAAACTTGTTGCCCTGGCTGAAAATTTTTAGGTTGATTCCTTTGATCATGCCACATTTTCATCTTTTCTTTGTAAATCTTAGCACTTTCATAAGATTCCTTCCTTATCTCTTCATGATCATTTAATGGCAATAATCTTTTTTCGCCAGTATCTTTCAAATTATAATTGAATTCTTTAATTGCCCAATATGCTTTATTCTGAAGTTCAACTGGTAAGTGACAAGCTTTTCCAAATATTAGCCTATATGGGGACATTTTTATAGAAGTTTGCATGCAGTCCTATAAGCCCACAAAGCATAGTCAAGTTTTACTGACCAATCCATTTTTGTTGGATTCATAGATTTTTCCATAATTATTTTA
>NW_018165439.1:109657-110646 GCF_001263595.1 Phalaenopsis equestris | reverse complement strand
TTTTGATATGAGCATTAACATCTCTAAAAATTGTAGGCCAATAGAATCCAGTTTGTAAAATTTTGTATGTTATTTTATCAACACCAAAATGTCCCCCAAAATCAGAATTATGACATTTTTGGATAATTTCATAAGTTTCTTCTAATGGTACACATCTTCAAATAATGAGATCCTTTCCTTGTTTATGTAAAAATGGTTCATCCCAAAAATAAGTTTTAGCTTCAGAAATAAATTTTATATTTTGTTGGTAAGTCATTCCATAGGTTATAATATCGCTAACAATAAAGTTCACAATGTCGGCATACCACCGAACATGCCACTCATTAATAGTGAACAATTTTTCATCTGGAAAATGTTCATTAAAATCTTTTTCAAAATAGAGTGGTTTTTCTAACTCAAGCCTGGATAAATGATCAGCAATTGATTTACAGTCCCCTTTTGATCTACTATTTCAAAATCAAATTCTTGCAAAAGAAGAATCCATCTTATAAGTCTAGGTTTAGCATCCTTCTTTTTCAATAAGTACTTAATAGCAGAATGATCTGCATGCACTACACAATGAGTTCCAATTAAATATGATCTAAATTTATCAAAAGCATATACTATTGCTAATCACTTTTTTTTTTCAGTTGTTGTATAATTGATTTGAGTTTCATTAAGAGTTTTACTAGCACAGTAAATTACTTTGAAAATTTTATCATATATTTGTCCTAAAACAGCTCCTATAGCATAATCACTAGCATCACACATCAATTCAAAAGATTTTCCCTAGTTTGATGAAGCTATAGTTGGTGCAGTGATTAACTTTTCTTTTAATAAATTAAAAGCTTTTAGGCAATCCTCATCAAAATTGAAAAATTGCATCTTTCTCCAGTAAATGGCATAAAGGCTTAGCAATCTTTGAAAAATCTATAATATATTTCCTGTAGTATCCATCATGTCCTAAAGAACTCCTAATTTCCCTTACATTTGTTGGATAAGGTAAATTA
>NW_018165439.1:105398-109645 GCF_001263595.1 Phalaenopsis equestris | reverse complement strand
TCTCCTTCCATACCATGTTTTGATATTTTATGTTCTAATACATTTCCTCCAACTACCATAAATTGACATTTTTCCCAATTAAGGACTAAATTTTTTTCTTCCCAGTGTTTAAGAACTTTTGATAGATGTTCTAAACATGAGTCAAATGAAGTTCTAAACATTGAAAAATATCCATAAAAACTTCAAAAGCTGAAAAGTCATCCATAAAAACTTCAATCCCTTTTTCAATTAAATCACAAAAAATTGCCATCATACATTTTTGAAATTTAGCAGGGGCATTACATAAACCAAAGGGTATCCTTCTAAAAGCAAAAGTACCATAAGGACTGGTAAAAGTGATTTTCACTTGATCCTGAGGAGATATTAGTATTTGGTGATAACCAATATATCCATCCAGAAAACAAAAGTATTTATGCCCAGCTAGTCTATTCAGAATTTAATCTAGAAAGGGTAATGGAAAATGATCTTTCCTAGTGAACAGATTTAATTTTCTATAATCAATGCATATTGTCACCTTGTAACTTGTCTAGTAGGTATTAATTAGTTATGTTCATTTACAGTTACAGTTACTCATCATTTCTTAGGAACGTAGTGAATTGGACTAACCCATGCACTATCTGAAATAGGGTAGATAATTCCAGTATCTAACCATTTTAAAATTTCTTTCTTAACAACTTCTTTCATAGTAGGATTCAATCTCCTTTCAGGATCCGCACTGGGTTTGCAGTTATCTTCCATATAAATTCTATGCATACAAATTGAATGAATGATTCTTTTAATATCAACAATTGTACATCCAAAGGCTTTCTTAAAATTTTTCAAAATTTTCATCAACCCTTCTTCTTCTTCTGTCGTTAATTTTGAGGAAATTATAATTAATAAAGTTGAGGAATCTCCTAAAATTTTCAGGAAGTCACTTCAACTCAAGTTCTGGAGATTTTTTAATCGATGGACAAAATGATTTATCTTTGTCTATCGTGTTCCAAATTTCAAAACTTTCTCGAACATAGTTTGAATCTTCCTTAAAAAGTTCTTCACATCAATCTAATTACTCTTCTTGCTGGTGTTCCAAATATTTTTTTTTTGATTTTTCATCATAAGTTGTTTTGAAATGGCATTCACTTAGATATCTTATAACATTCATCCCATAACATTCATCATCTTTACCTTTTGTAGGATATTTCATTGATCTTGAAATATTGTAAGTAACAGTTTGATCATTGACGCACATTGTTAATTCCCCTTTATGCACATCTATCATTGCTCTTCCTGTGGCTAGGAAAGGTCTCCCCAAAATGATGTGTATCTCCTTATCCTTTTACATATCTAACACAATGAAATCAACAGGAAAGATAAATTGATCCGCATTTGTTAGAAAACCTTCTATAACTCCTTTAGGATATGCTATTGATCGATCTGCTAACTGCAGAGTTACAGTAGTAGCTAATCCTAGTTACAGTAGTAGGGGTTATTTCTCCTAATCCCAATCTTTTGAATATTGATAATGGCATAATTTTAATGCTTGCACCTAAATCACATAAATCTTTCTCATAAAATCTGTCTCTTGCACATGGAATTGTAAGACTATCAGGATTTTTAAGCTTTATAGGAAGCTTTTTCTGAATTATAGCACTGCACTCCTCACTAAGTGCAACTGTCTCATTATCTTCAAACTACATTTTCCTGTTGAGAATATCCTTCATAAACTTTACATAGCTTGGCATTTATTCCAAGGCTTCAGCAAATGGAATATTAATTGTAAGCTTCTTAAATATTTCCAGAAATTTTGAAAATTGTTTATCCAAGTTCTGTTGATGAAGTCTCTAAGGAAATGGAGGTGGTGGTTTTTCCAAATAAATTTTTAACATAGCCTCTCAGAATCTTTTGGAGTGTCCTCTTTTGATTCTTTAATTTATTCTCTCTCCACTTCAATTTCTTTTTGAACCCGACCTCCCAACTCTCTTCCGCTTCTAAGTTCAACAGCTTTTACTTGTTCTTTATTCTGGTCTTTTGGATTTGATTCAATACTACTAGGAAATGTTTTTTGGGATCTATTACTTAATGAATTTGCTATTTGCCCAAGTTGGTTCTCGATATTTCTAATTGTAGCTCTATGACTTTGTAATTGATTTCCCATTTGTAACACCACTTCTTCTATAGACAATTATTTCTCCTTAAACTCTGTATTACTGTTGAAAACTGGAGGATAAGTAGATCCATATTTATTATTCCCTTGGTTGTTCCAATTCCCTAATGGGTTTACTTGGTTGTTCCAACATTGCTGATTATTACCACCCGAATTGTTATTACAATTAAAGTTGGGATGGTTCTTTCAACTTGGGTTATAATAATTTGAATATGGGTTATTCTGCTCATTATTTATGGCATTCAAAGTTTCTAATGATGTTTGAGAATCTACCATTTAGCCAAATGAATTCTCTTCAATCATGGAAATTGGTTGAGAAAAATTCATTCTAAATTGGTCTAACTTCCTTGAAATTAGAGCAACTTGATTTGCTAACATATTAAATGCATCAGATTCATGAATATTGGCTACTTTTTAGGATTCACCCTCTCAGAAGGCCATTAAAAAAGTTTGAATTATTAACCAATCTGGTATAGCATGGTGTGGACACTTTCTTAAGAGTTCTTCAAATCTTTCCAATGCTTCATAAATCGATTCCCCTTTAAACTGATTAAAAGATGTAATATCATTTCTAAGCTTCACAGTTTTTTATGGTGGAAAATATTTAACAAGGGTTTTTTGTGCTAAATCACCCCAAGTTCTGATAGATCCAGGTGCTAACAAACTCAACCACATCTTAGCTTTATCCCTCAGTGAGAAAGAAAATAACCTAAGTCTTATGGCATCATATGATACACCATCGTATTTAAATGTAGCACACAATTCTAGAAAATTGTCAAGATATAAATTTGGATCTTCTGTTTGTGATCCCCCAAACTGATTATTTGATACATTTGGATAATAACATGTTTATTTTCAAATGAATTAGCCACTACAGTATATTTTTGAATACTACAATGAAGTTCATTTACAGTAGGGTTGACATAATCTCCTAAAGGTCTAAAGTCTTGATGAATTTCAGCTTTTTGATCATTTTGGATTGTCATTTCTGTAATTTTTTAAATTTTTTTAAGATTTCTAATTTTTTTTTTATTTTTTTTATTTTTCGAACTGGACACTGTTTCTTTAGAATTTGAACTACGCATACATTACTACAAAACAATATAAATTAAAATCACACGAACAAAAACTTATATAAAAACAACGCTACAATGATCTTGTAATAAATCTTAAAGTTTAAGTAAGACTTTCTAAAAATAGAAAATTACTTTCTAAAAATTTCTTGAAAACTTTTGTATGTTTGTCCCCGGGTAACAGGGCCAAAAACTTGATCCTGACTTTTATATGTCAATGTGATGTATGCAATTATATCTTCAATTTTTACTTATAATTCTTACTTTGCAACAACGCCAAAATCTTGATCACAACAACAAGTAGGTAAAATCTTGACTTTGAAGTAAATAAGAATATAATTATTATATTTAAATATGAGATACTACACAAATATACATATCATTATCAAACAATATAGGAATTTTTTATTAAGTCCCGAATATCGAACACACAGAGACAATATACAATATGCAACTAAAATCACGAGAAATTTGATAAAAAATTCTACTTAGTAAAATATTCTTACTCAAACTATAGATGATATAATATGAATGAAAATTTGATTCTTTTTGGAATATTTAATTATTGAAATTAAAATAAATAATTAACTAAATTTAACTAGATATATGTAAGATGAATGCAATATAAATAAAATATCTTTAATTCTATTGTGGAAGGATACATATTGTGTTGTGCCAAATAGGAGCAATAATATCTTTTACCTTTACTAGAGATTCTATAAAGAACATTGGCTAATTTAAATTGACTAATTTAAAGTTTGAATAGTTTTAAAGACCGGCTAGGCAGGGAAGATACTAGCTCTCACCCCAGAGTTCCCTTGATTCCCTCCAACTGAGGGCTAACATCTCGTATCAGAACCTAAAACAATAAACCAAGTTGGGGGCTTTAAAATGTCCCTTTAAAGTCCTCTAACTCTACACCCTTCAATGAATATTTTCCTATTTATTTGCACTCAATCATATGAACTACAATCTCATTCATACAACCTCATGTGATTCTTTCCAATTTTTGATTGAGACAATACCAG
>NW_018165439.1:105051-105349 GCF_001263595.1 Phalaenopsis equestris | reverse complement strand
CATGGATTTAAATCATCACAACTTCTTCCAACATTAAAGATCAATACTCTCCACAACTTCCATCCAACACTTAATTACTTATCATTTTAGGAAGAAATATAAAAAAAAACTACTTGAATTCATGGAGAAAACAAAAACATACTTTAGTTTAAAAGAAGAAATCATTGTCAAACCAACAAGTTTCAATTAAAACCAAAAGTAGTCTCAAAACAAAAAGATAAAAACTTATCTCAAGTCCTCCACCAAACTCTTGAAATTCCTTTGATTCTCTTCTCTTTACAATCACTCAAAATAAAAT
>NW_018165439.1:98079-104979 GCF_001263595.1 Phalaenopsis equestris | reverse complement strand
TTTTAACTTTCCCAAAACTTTCCCAGTACTTTCAGGACCACTTTCAAAGTCTCAATCTTCCTTCTTTTATAATTCTCCAAAATGTGTATTGGTATCTATTCAAAATGTGTCTTGATTAGATGCATTTCCCCAAGAGATGCATCCTTTTGCAGTAATTTTTATCCATGGTGGTTTGTACCCACCTATTAAGCCAATAGGTGCCTCAAAAATCTCTTCAAAATTGGCAAAAACTGAATTTACTCATCCAATAACTACCACTGGTGCTTAAGCGCGGGGCCTCTGGCGCTTAGGCGCGGCCTTCTCTGTTTAACCAGCGCTTAAGCGCCAGATCTGACGCTTAGGCACCAAAAAACTTTTGCCCAATTTTTCACCTATTTGCTTCAAATTTGATTCTTTTTCACTCCTTTAAGCATTTTTCATCTTTTTACTTATAGTTGAAAGAAAAACACAAAAACACCTTTCATTAAAGCACAATATCTCAAAAATAGGTATAAAAATGTGTCTAAAAACACTATATATTTTAGGCGTATCAAATGCATAAGAGAATTTGAACTATTGAAAGAAAAATTAATTACTACATCTATAATACTCCCATCTGATTGGGAGAAACCATTTGAAATAATGTACAATGCTAGTGATTATGCTATTGAAGTTGTTTTAGGACAAAAGCACTACAAAGTTTTTAGAGTAATATATTATGCTAGTAAAACTCTGAATGATGCTCAAATTATCAATTTGATTCCTTTTCACTCCTTTAAGCATTTTTCATCTTTTTTACTTATAGTTGAATGAAAAACACAAAAATGCCTTCAAAAACACAAAAACACCTTTCATTAAAGCACAATATCTCAAAAATAGGTATAAAAATGTGTCTAAAAACACTATATATTTTAGGCGTATCAAATGCATAAGAGAATTTGAACTATTGAAAGAAAAATTAATTACTACATCTATAATACTCCCATCTGATTGGGAGAAACCATTTGAAATAATGTACAATGCTAGTGATTATGCTATTGAAGTTGTTTTAGGACAAAAGCACTACAAAGTTTTTAGAGTAATATATTATGCTAGTAAAACTCTGAATGATGCTCAAATTATCTACACTACTTCTGAAAGAGAGTTATTAGCTATTATTTATGCCTTTGATAAATTTAGACCTTGCTTGATTGGAACAAAATGTATAGTGCATACAGATCATTCAAGCTATCAAATACTTGATGCAAAAGAAGGACGTTAAACCAAGATTAATTAGATGAATATTTCTATTGCAAGAGTTCGAATTTACTGTAGTTGATAGAAAAGAAAATGATAATCAAATAGCTGATCATTTGTCTAGACTAGAAAAAGAAATATTAATTAATTTTGTAAATTAAATTTTAGAAAATCTCCCTGGTGAACAATTATAAAGTATTGATGAAATAAATACACTGTAGTATGCTGATATAGTAAATTACATTACAAGTGATATTCTGATATTCTACCACTTAGATATTAAGAATCAACAATCAAAGAAATTTATATATGATTCAAAATTCTATTTTTGGGATGATCCATATTTATATAAATAATGTAAAGATCTAATTATTAGAAGGTGTGTGCCTTATCAAGAAACTCAGCAAATAATTGAAAGGTGTCGAATTGAAAGATGCGATGATTCTGAATTTGGAGAACATTTTGAAACAAATAGAACTGTTTATAAGATTTTGCAAGCTGGATTTTATTGGCCTACTCTTTTTAGAGATGTTAATAAATATATTAAAACATATGATAGATGTTTACGAGTAGGAAATATTTCTAGAAGAAATGAAATACCTCTAAAGATTGGTCTGCTAGATTAGATACTGCATTATGAGCATATAGAACTGCTTATAAGACTCATATAGAAATGTCCCCATATAGACTTATTTTTGGAAAAATATGCCACTTACCAGTAGAATTAGAGCATAAATCATTTTGGGCTATTAAAGAATTTAACTTTAATCTAAAAAATATTGGTGAGAAAAGATTATTGCAACTTAATGAACTTGAGGAGATTAGAAATGAAGCATATGATAATGCAAAAATCTATAAAGAGAAAATGAAAATATAGTATGATCGAAAGATTATTGAGAAGAAGTTTGAACCTGGACAAGAAGTTTTATTACATAATACAAGATTGTGGTTATTTCCAGGAAAACTGAAATCCAGATGGTTAGGAACATTTAAAGTGCTTAAAGTCTATCATTATGGAATTTTTGTTATTAAAGATCCTAAAATTAGAAAAATATTTAAAGTTAATGGGCATCGATTGAAACATTATTATGAAGCACACATACTACAATTTAAATAAGTTTTAATGTTAAGTCATCCTAACTAAACAATGGTATGTTGAGCTGGCGACATTAAACCAAGTGCTTTGTGGGAGGAAACCCATAATGTTATTTATTTTATATATATATATATATATATATATATATATACATACATATATAAGACACGAATTTGGCCTCTAATGCCAGAATGGGCATCGACGGTGCCCGCCTAATGAGTCATGGTGCTGAAAGTGCCATCGGGAGCGCCAACAGCGTCCCGAGCAGTTCTGCACTTACAGAGCAAATTCGGGGGATTTTGGCAAGATTTCACTCCTCAATAACCGTCGAGAGGTGTTTTTAAAGTCCTAAAAACTGCCTTGGACTTCCAGTAACTTCCTAATTTCAAATTCCATGGATTCTAATTCTAGAAATACTTTAAGGTATGGAGTTTTTAATAGAAGAAAGTTTATCAATTTTGATGTGCAGAGATTATACGACAAAGTCATCACGAAGAAGAGACTTATCAATGAGAGAGGCTTTATCAACGATGGATTGAGTAATCCAAGTTCATAGATTGAGAGAATCATTGTGCGAAGACGTTGGGAAGTTTTGTGCTACACTACCGCTGCAGTTGTAGTACCAGTCGTAACAGAATTCTATGCTAAATTAAATGGAATCATTCAAGGAGTCATCTTCGTTTGAGGTAAGGCTGTACCATTTACTCCGTCTCAAATTAATGAATTGTATATGATAGAAAACTTTCCAATCTCTCATTATACAAATTTTATCCCAACAAGAGATATGATGCAAGAAGTATATAATTTTATGACGGATGAAAATGATAATTGGAAAATTAGAGATGAATGATACGTTAGTTTCTCTGCTTCACTGCTTAATCTAATATCAAAACATTAGCATTTCTTCATATCTACAAAATTATTCCCTGCCATGAAGATTAGTAGAGTTACAAGAGAAAGTGTCATTTTAAACTATTGCATTCAAATAGAAAAACCCATTGTTGTGGGGTCAATTATTTTCAAATATGCTAAGGGTATTATTATGAATGGGCAATATATGGACTCGGGCATCCTTCAACAATTTTCCTACTTTGCAGTCAATCTTAAGTTCTATATGAAAGTTGGGAAAAAGGTTTTATTACCTTGGGAGCCCATGATTTCTATTGATGGCAATTATATAGGAAATGGAAATGAAGCATTAGATGTTAATTTGGATCATTCATCACATGCTTCAACACCATAGGTGCCACCAACAGTTGGAAGTTCAATGACTATGGAGAAGAAAATGAATAAAATAGAAAGAGAACTTTAGAGTATTACGAATGCAATAAGAAATCTTAACTACCTTTTTAATCACCTAGATTGGAGAATGAAAGAGAACTTTGATCATATTGGGACAATTGAAGAAGGATTGGTGCAGATGTTCAAGAAAAATAGATGGATTGATGAAAATTCGATGGATCAATTCTCGTACAGACCCTTCTACAATTTGTATGTCCATTACCAGTTTATGGGAGATGTTAGAGGAGGAGAAAGTGCTGAAGATGAGGTAGAATAATTGAAGAAGTTGGACTCTCAACTAGTTTAAAATACTTATGTAATTGTGTGCATTTGATTTACTTTAATTTGCTTTAAAAATCTATTTGCTAGTGTTGTGGCTTGATTTTAACACTGAATTATAATTTAGTTTGCTTTAAGGATGTGGAAGTGTGATTAGAAAAATGTATTTGTAAAAAGTTTATTTTTATATATAAAAGTTAGTTTGGTGTTGTATATGAACATGCTTGTTTGTGAATTATTTTTAGATGAAAATTAGTGTTCAAAAAGATTAAATAGACTATGGAGTAAATTGAAAGAAAATAAAAATTTGAAAAAAAATTCAAAATATGAATTTCTGGTGACTGGCGCCGGCATGGATGCCGACAGCGTACTCGACCCGAACTGACCCAAACACCCTTAAAATTAGTGATTTGCACAGTAAAACGCCATTTTTAACCTTTGAGTCACCTTCAACCTCCAGTTTTTGCACCTAGGGCTTGCTATTTGAGCCAATTTTAAGGCAAACGAAGTTTGGATTTCATCTTCTCTAGGTAAGAGCTACACTTTAAACTCAAATTTTTTTATTTTCACTAAGGATTTATTTTACATCACTGAGATTCAAAATTTTGAGATTTTCTTGGAAGATTTTGAGAAAATCCTTTGGTGAAGAACTCTTACTTAGTAGATTTAAGTTTAAAATGTTCCGCATTGTGATTTTCAGAATTCTTTGGAATTTATTTGGATTTTATCAATTTTTTGTAGATTTACCATGACACCTAGAATGAGCAAAGAGAAAGGGAAGGTAGATTTTGATGATCAAAAGTTTGTCAATTACAATATTTCAGAGTTAAGTTTCAAATCAGAACCTTCAACAGGTATGTCTTTTCTTTATGTATTAAATGTTTTATTTCACCCTTTATTTTTCTGTTTTTCATGCAAAACCTTTTAAAAATTTAAGTTTTGGGGGGGCGGGGGAAGAAAAATTCCTTTTTAAGGAAAAGTTGAAAGATTAATCAATGCTCGGCAGTGGGAGAATTTTTGCTACTTTACTGTCGATGCGATTATTGGTGTAGTGATTGAGTTCTATGCTAATTTCAAGGAGACTTTGGAAGATTATGTGTTTGTTTGAGGGTAAAATGGTGGAGTTTACTTCGAGTAAAATTAATGAATTTTATATGTTGGAAGATGTGTATAGCTGCCAATATAAGTCATTTCTTCTACTATGAATGAGGCCTTGGATGAAGTTATTTCTTTTCTTACTGATGGAAGAGGAACTTGGAAGGTGAAGAATGGAGTTAAGGTAAACTTTCCTCTTTCTATGTGAAATGTAGTATCTAACTGACACTACTTTATTTTATCTAAGCTCTGACACTACTTTATTTTTGGAAGAATGATACCAATAAATCATCATAGTGAGGTTATAAAGGATAAAGCCATCTTGAACTTATGTATCCAATAGATGAAAATGATAGATGTAGACTCTATTATTTATAGGAACGCTTAATCTATTTACCACTGGAGGTTTAGCACACCCTAGCCTGATCTTCACACTATGTGAACAGGCAGGAGTTGATTATAGAGCAGATGAGGAGAGGATTGAACCTCTAAAACCTTTTGGGCATGTCAATATAAAGACTTATGAATCTCATATTGGATGGAGATCTGGATGTAGGATCAGGGATATTCCTTCCACTTCAAGTACTTATGGTACCCCTACTATTCAGGAACTTATGGAGCAGATTATGATCCAGTAGGGAGATATCTTAAGACTAGATAGTAGAATGAAAATATCGAGGCCAGACATGCTCACAATGATGATTTGATAAGACAGAAGTTTTAATATAATTCTTTTTATGATGTTCCAATGGTTAGATATACGAGGGGTGATCACTCAGTTCAGTTTCCTACTCACCCTATTTTTACGCCATATCAGCAACAGAATTTGGATGTGGAAGAAGAAGAAGATGATGATGATTAGTGATGCTTTAGTTAGATTTTTGTTTGGTTTATGTTTGGTTAAACTTTATTTTTAAGACTGTTTGTTTTTTTTAGATGTGTAACACTTTATTTTAAATGTTATGTTGAATATTGTACTGTAGATTTGTGAGACTATTTTTACATTGAGAACCATTTAAGTACAACTATTAGTTTTTAGTATATTATTGGATGTATTTGTAGTTAACTCTTTCTTAGAAAATTTTTATATGTATTATACATTATTTAATGTTTTAAGTCTTGTAGCTTTTCATATTAGCACTTGCAATATTTCAGAGTTAAGTTTCAAATCAGAACCTTCAACATGTATGTCGTTTCTTTATGTATTAAATTTCCACCCTTTATTTTTCTTTTTTTCATGCAAAATCATTTAAAAATTTATGTTTTGGGGGGGCGGGGGAATAAAAATTCCTTTTTAAAGAAAAGAAACTTAATATTATTTGTCCTCAGTTAGTTATATTTTCAAATATGTTTAAAAATTTTTTTACATGACCTTTGGTATTAGAGGACAACTTTAGATAACTATATTTTTGTTTCTAAATACTTAGTAAACTTAAGTAAAAATTTTTCAATAATAAAAGTTAATTTTAGAGATTAAGATATTTGGTATGAAAAAATAATACTATATTTTTCTATTTTAAATAAAGGAACTTCTATTTTTTGAAATAATAAAAATCTTAGAGATTCATGTAAGAAGAAAAGATTAAAATTTTATAAAAAATCTTGAAAGCTAATATAAATTTATAAAGTGAAGGAATGTGAAAATTTCTTAACTTTAAGAAGAGGATAATGAAGTTCAAAATCATTAAAGACTATCCAAATATAGTAATCCTCACATAAAAAACAGAGAAAAGAAAAGAAAAAGGATTGAAAATGGTCCTTAAAAAAATGAAAAAGAAAAGAAAAGATGTGAGGATAAGCTTGAGGAGATGCCTAATCAAAAGTTGGCTTCACTTGAATCAACTTAAAGAAGAAGGCTTGGCTACATTTTCTAAACTTATATTTAAGTATTAGCATATTTACTAGTAAAGTTTCATGAAGTTCTTTTTCATATG
>NW_018165439.1:88414-97810 GCF_001263595.1 Phalaenopsis equestris | reverse complement strand
CAAAAATATATGCATTTTTAGACCCATATTTTATACTTATTTTTTGTGATATTGCACTTTAATGGAGGGTATTTTTTATGTTTTATTGCAGATTGTTGATTTTTAGGACTTTAAACAAAAAGGAAGCAAAAATGATGAAGTTTGGAGTCAAAATGGAGAAATTAAAAAATTGTTCAGCGCCGACGGCGCTGTTTGACAGAGAGCACAGATTTATTTAAAAGGTCACTGGTGTCGACAACGCCAGTGTCAGGGCAGACCCTATTTCTAGAAGATTTAATGAATTTGGACACTTTTTGAAGAGTTTTTGGATGCACCTATTGGAGAACCGAACCTAGGCTCTATTTAGAGCTAAAATTGATCAGGAAAGAGGCCTTCCTTCGTCCACCTTTACCTTCATTCGCCCCTATTCTCCATCCATCGCCCCTTTTGCTCACTTCTTATCATTCCACGCCATTAGTGAGTTATTTTATATATTTTTTTGAGTTTGTGTGGTGATTTTGAGTGTCAATTAGTCTCTAAGGTGTGTTGGAGAAGGAGAGAAGTGAGAGATTTCTTCTTCCAATATTTCCTAAGAGAGGCTACAAGGGATTTGGTTTGAGAAAGAGTTTCAGATAAGTGTTGTTTGTTTATTATTGTTCTATGAACTTTCTTTTACATATGAAATTTTTATTTTGTTGTATCTTTCTCATGAATTCTGAGTAGTTTCTTTTATATTTCTCCCTACTCTAAGATATGGTGATGTGTATTATTATAATTTTTTAAGATTTCTTTTATTCTATACTTGTGATGTAAAATTTAAAATAAAATAAAATTTAAAATAAAATGTGATGGTTTTTCAACTTCACTCTTAATTTACTTTTTGATCTGACTAATAGAATTGTTAAACATATGATCCAAAAAAATAAAAAAAGCAAGCTAGGAAAATATACTTTGTTGGGTGTAGGATTGGAGATTTCTATGGTGACAGACTAAAAATCCCCAAATCAATCTTAGTGTTTAAAAACTAAAGCGAGAGTTAGCCTTCAGAGGAAGGGAAGTGGGAGTCAGTATCCTCCTAGCCTGACCACGAATTTAGGGACTAAACCTAAGATTAGCCAATGATTTTCTTTAACACTGAATTAGGGTAGAGAATTAAAATTGCTCATATTTGGCACAATATATATTTAAACCATTTATCACATCCCATTTTACAAAAAACTCATTGTAGTGTGAAAAATATTTTTTCATATAAGAAAACTTCAACACATAAACATAGTTTAGTAGTTACTATTTTAAAATTTGCCTTTAAAATTTTGCTAATAATTAATAATTTATTTCTGATAGTATCTAAAACATTCAAAACTAGTGATAGTAGTTTTGTTGTATTTCTGTGAATTTCCTAGTTAATTTATCACTTCAAAATTAAACCTTCCTTATTTTATCGATATTTGGACTTAAATAGAACGTCTTATATTCTTGATAACGATATGTATACTTGCGCAGAATCCCAACATTAAGTGCTTAATGTTATTATTCATAAAATACCACATCAAGTTTTTGGCATCGTTGTAAAGCGAAGTTAAATTTATAAATTTTACACAACTATATTTCATTGGTCATACTTCATTTACTTCTTGATTTGGCTAATTAAGATGTTAATATTTGTTGTGAGAATATGTAAGATCTGAGATGGTATTGTCTCAGTCAATTAATGCTAAGAATCACATGTGAATGTATGGATGAGAATGTAATTCATATGATCAAGTGCAAATAAATAGGGAAATAAAACTTTGAAGAGTGTAGAATTAGAGGACTTTAGAGTGACAGGCTAAAGCCCCTAATTTGGTTTATAGTTTTATGTTTTGATACATGATGTTAGCCTCCAGGTGGAGGAAGAAAAGGGAACTTTAGAGTGAGAGCTAGTATCTTCCCTACCTAGCCCGTCTTCAAGACTATTCAAATTTTAAATTAACTAATATTTTTTTTTATAGCATCTCAAGTAAGGGTAAAGAATATTGTTGTTTCTATTTGACACAACGCAATTTAAATACTTCCACAATAAAATTCCTATACTTATTACTGATTCATGATAAGGAATAAGATATTTTATTTATATTGCCTTCATCTTAAGAATATCTAGTTAAATTTAGTTAGTTGTTTACTTTATTTTCAATTATAAAAAAAAATACTAAAAAGAATCAAACTTTCATTCCCATTATAACATCTGTAGTTTGAGTAAGAATATTTTGCAAAGTAGAATTTGTTATCTAATTTCTTCTGATTTATTTAAATATTATATTTTTCTCAATGTTGTCAATGTGTTCGATATTCGGGGCTTAATCAAAAAATTCTATATTACTTGATAACGATATGTATACTTTCATAGAATCTGATATTTAAATATAATAATTGCATTCTTATTTGCTTCAAAGTTAAGTTTTTGACGTTGTTGCGAAGTAAGAATTATAAGTAAGGAAAAATTACGAATATAATCGCATACATTGTACTGTCATATAAAATCGGGATCAAGTTTTTGGCGTCGTTGCCGGAGAGAATAAAAATTTGTGAAGAAATTTTTAGAAAGTTTTACTTAAACTTTTAGATTTATTTTAGGAATGTTGTAGTGTTGTTTTTATATAAGTTCTTATTTGTGTGATTTTATTTTATGTTGTTTGTAGTAATGTATGTGTAGTTCAGATTCTAAAGGACAAATGCCCTACGATTCTAAATTAGAAAGAACTATTAGAAAAATAAAAAATAAAATGCATAAAAAGACAAAAAAAAATTCAATAAATGGCAAATCAAAATAATCAAAATGCTAAAATTAATCAAGAATTTAGACCTTTAAGAGATTATGCAAACCCTAGAGTAGATAAACTTCATTATAGTATTAAAAAAGCTGCTATAGTGGCTAATTCATTTGAACTTAAACCTGCTATTATCCAAATAGTATCAAATAATTAGTTTAGGGGAGCCAACTGAAGATCTAAATTTACATCTTATCAATTTTCTAGAATTGTGTGTTACATTTAAATATGATGGTGTTTAAGATTATACTATAAGACTTAAGACTTTTTTCTTTTCTCACTAGGGGAAAAGTTTAAGATATGGTTACATTCGTTAGCACTTTGATATATCAGAACTTGGGGTGATTTAGGGTAGAAATTCCTTGCTAAATATTTTCCACCATTAAAAACTACGAAGTTTAGAAATGATATTAAATCTTTTTATCAGTTTGAAGGGGAATCTATTTATGAAGCATGAGAAATATTTTAAGAACTACTAAGAAAGTTTCACACCATGTTTTACCAGGTTGGTTAATAATTCAAACTTTTTACAATTGATTGGCTAGATCTTTTAGAACTATTATCATGTCGCTGTCGGTGGTTCATTGATTTCAAAACGATTTCATGATGCTTATATTTTAGTTGAAGAGATGGCTACTAAGATGGCTACTAATAATTTTTAATATAATAATTTTTAATAGCCTTCTGAGATGGTAAATCCTAAGAAAGTAGACAATATTCATGAATCTGATTCTTTTGCAATGTTAGAAAATTAAGTTGTTACAATTTCAAGAAAGTTAGATTAATTTGTAATGAATTTTTCTCAACCAATTGCAGTGATTGAAGAGAATTTATTGAGTCAAAAGGTAGATTCTCAAGAATCATTAGAAACTTTAAATTCCATAAATAACAAGCAAAATAACCCATATTCAAACTATTATAACCTAGGTTGGAAGAACCATCCTAACTTCAACTGAAATAATACTTTGCGTGGTAATAATCAACAATGGAGGAATAACGAAGTAAACCCATTAGGAAACTAGAAGAACAAAGGTAATAGTAATTATTTACCTACTTATCCTCCAGGATTTAACAGTAATCCACAATTTAAGGAGAAAAATTTGTTTATAGAAGAAGTGGTGTTACAAATGGAAAATCAATTACAAAGTCAAGAAGCTACAATTAGAAATATTGAGAATCAATTAGGACAAATAACAAGTTCGTTAAGTAATAGATCCCAAGGAACACTTCTTAGTAATGCAGAAGTAAATCGAAAAGACCAGAATAAAGAGAAAGTAAAATTCGTTCAACAATTTTGATCATATGACAGATTTTGTTAGAAGGAAGAGTGACTATGATGTTGATTATGATGAGGCAATGACGAAATTCATGAAGGGAGACCATACAAATGAATTTCCTACATGTCCTCGATTCCAACCTTTTAAGAGTCACAAATCTATGGATGAATATATTCCCTTTGATTCTGATAATGATGAGGAGGAAGAGGATTAGATTTGTTTCTTATTCTGTAATAGTTATGATTTCTAGATCTATCTTATGTTGAACTGTTTATGTATGTTTTGTTGCTCTATACTTTATTTTCACTGGTATTTTTGTTACTCTTTTGCTTAGAACTGAATATGTGTTAGAGTAGTTCTTTTACACTATAAATTTTTTCGATATATATGTTTTTAATTTAAATTTTCTACTACTCAATAAGTTTTTTTTTCTATACAATACATGTACTATTCTCCTGCTTAGAATTTTAAAATTTTCTCTTTCTTCATGCTTATTATAAACTTAACTGTCTAAACTAATTTAAAATTTAAGTTTAGGGAGAAGGGAGAAAATTTTTAAAACTAAACCTTATTTGTTTTAAGTAAAATATATTTTCAAAAATTATTTTAATATAACTTGTGGTATGTAGAGATAGCTTGAGATAACAATATTTTTGTAGAGATAGCTTGAGATAACTATTTATTTATTTTACAAATTATTTAGTAAGCTTAAGTAATTTTTTTAATAATAAGATCAATTATGGATTTGAGATATTTAGTATAAGAATATAAAATTTTGTTTTTCTTACTTAAAATAAAGAAAATTATATTTTTGAGAATGTTTAAGATCTTGGTTTTTTATTTGAAAAGAAAGAATTGAGACTTTATGAAAAATATTTTTCAAGTCTAATACACATTTATCAAATAAGGAAATATGAAAAGGTTTTAACAAAAGTCAAATAAGGAAATATGAAAAGGTTTTAACTTTAAGAAGAGGATGGTGGAGTTCAAAATCATTAAAGGCTATCTAGAGATTGTAATTCTCACATGACATAAAAAAAAGATGAGAAAAAAAAATGAAAAACAAAAAGAAAATAAATTTAAGGAGAAGCTTGAGGAGATGCCTAATAAAAAATTGGCTTCACTTAAATCATCTCAAGGAAAATGACTTAATTACATTTCTGAACTTATTTATGAAGTATTAGCATCCTTACTAGTAAGGTTCACATGATATTTTTTTAATGTAATTTTTCTATGTATCTTTAAAATGACAAATTGCAATTATTCTTAAAATAAATAAGAAATCAGAATTCTTAAACTTGACTACTAAATATCTTTACATTCTAGTTTTAACCTATGTTATTAATTTTTTTTCTAAAAGTTTCACTATTGCATTTATAAAACAAAAACTATATAAATCTTCAGGTAAAACTCACTTCCATAAGTTATACTTTTTATACATGTATAAATGTCAATTGAGAACAAGTAACATTTAAGTTTGGGGGAATTAATCCACCTTAAAATTACTTATTTTTTATGCATATTTTATGTACAATTTTTTAGGATATTATACTTTAATGAAAGGTATTTTTATGTTTTTAGTTGCATGTATAATAAAAAGAATTTAAGAGTAAAAAGAAGCAAAAATACATAAAAAAAGGAGCAAAAAATGGGCTAAATAGAAGAAAAGTGTGAAACCAGTTAAACTGGCGCCTAGACGTCAGGATCTAGTAGGCGTCAGATGCAGAACTTGGTTGCGCCTATGCATGACGGTTGGGCGCCTATGTGGCTGAATTTTGAAGAGATGTCTAAAGCAACCCTTGGTCATTTTCTAAGCTTTATAAATATGGATTAATTCCAAAGGGCTAAGGAGTCGAATATAGAGAGTCTCATAGTGTGTTAATGTGTTAAGTGTGTGAGAAGTTTTATTTATGAGTCTTTGTTATTTGAGTCTTTGTTATTTCTGGAGCTTTGTTATTTCTGGAGTTTGTGAGTCTTTGTTATTTTTGGAGTTTGTGAGTCTTGTAAGTGCTGTTAGAATCAGAGAAGTCCGAGAACTTTAAAGGAGTGCTTGGGGGAACATTCCAGATAAGTATTTGTATCTCTCTCATTAAGTTTTATAATTTGGATTGAAATTTTGTAAATATGTTTTTTTTTGTTATCCCTATGCTTCGTGAGTAGTTTTGTTTTCTTTCTCCTTACAAAATGAAGTAACTAAGTAAGGCATCTTTTTATTTTGTTTAGAACTTCTTTTATTCATTAAAATTAAGATGATTTCTTACTGGTCCTTCATTTACTTTACAAATTAGTCATTTGTATTGTTAAAACCTGTTGAGGAACTTATAGATCCGAAAAGGCTAGGATTTCTTGACTTGTAGGTATCACGTTCTATTTTGAAAAGAGCACTCACGATCGTTAAACAGGGGGGTTAAAATAAATAGGGAGATAAGCCTTGTTGGTCATAGAGTTGATGTTTCTAGAGTGACAAGCTAGATTGTCTTATCAATTTGGTCTAGAGATTAGAACTAAGGGTCACTGATAGGTCCTATAGAGAGGGCATAGTGGGTAATCTAGGAGTGAGAGACTAGAAGCTACCCAGCACTATTATACATGTCAACACCAACTTTATATTAGTCAATATTCTTTGCACAATTCAAAAAAAAAGTAAATAAATATGTATGCTCCTATTTGTCACAATACCATATTTAAGTTTCTAAACAAATTTTTAAATCCTTCGTTGATTATGAAATATTGGCAAGGAGATAGTCTCTTTATATATATTGTTTAAGTCATTACATTTACTTTTATTTACATATTTTAGAATTTAGTAAACTTAATTTTCATCTTTATATAGTTGTTGCAATCTTAAGTAAAGTTTTCTTAATGTCAAAGTTTTTGGCATATTAAAAAGCATAAATATCTGCATAATTGCATGTCAGGTCAGCAGGCTAGAACCTACCCAGCATAACCATATAAATTAGGAACTTAAGTTTAGGTTAGCCAATGCTCTTTATGCACTCGAGAGAGAGTAAATAATAGGTATGCTTTATTTTTGGCACAAAGCTACATTTTAACTTTTAAACATTTAATTCCTACAGTGATTATGATCTCTTTGCAAGGGGAAAGAACTTTTATATAATTTGTACTCTTCCTTATAAAATTAGTTTAGAATCTCTGCATTTACTTTTAGCTTAGAAATAAAATTTGTAAGAATTTAGTAACTTTGCTTTACACCTGAACTTGTATCATATTTCCTAAACTAGTGTCTGGAATTTATGTAGAATTTACTAAGTTGAATAAAAATAGTTTCTTAGTCCAACGCCTTCCCTATGGGATCGATACTAGGATTTTAAAAGAAAATCCTATATTACTTGAAACAAAATATATATTTGCGTAGTACCCCTAGTGTGTAAACATTAATTAAACTTTAAATTATACAACATATTTACTATACACACTAGCCGCTAAAATATATTGGGCTAAGTTTTTTGCAATATTTTGGAAACTAAATATCTGTGTAATTGCGGGTCGTGTCACACACACAGACTTGCCATGTATGGGCAAAAAGGGGTATTCTCAAGCTTTGTGACCCATTCTATCTATCAAATAGAAGGGTTACAAGAGAAAGGGAGAAAGAGATCTCCTTTAAAAGTGTGGGTCTAGAGAGAAGAGTCAAAAGCACGGAGGCAAGAAAATCCCCCTCATACGTGTTATGGACCTTCTATTTGTAGGGTTATTAAAACAGCTAGTTGTTCTCGAACAGTTCATGTTTAACTCATTAAGAAGTTAGTATTTAATTTGTTCGCTATGTTAACGAGTTGAACACAAATAACTTTTTTGCATTCGATACATAAACAAGCTGAACATGAACAATGATTTGTTCATTTTGGCTCATTTTTGTTTGAAATAATTATATATATATATATATATATATGAGAATAAATATTATTTTTAAATAATTTAATAAACTATAAGGTTATAAGAATTTATAATAAATTAAAATTATTTTTTAAAAAAATTTACGAACTCAGATAAAAAAAATAACCAGCAGTGACACAAGAATTTTTTACATGGAAAACCGTAAAAGAAAAAACCACGATGCGTAGCCCAACTGAGGAAATCCACTATAAACTGGATATTACATGTATAGTACCTCGTCCCACCGATAGGAACACATTGAACACTCTTATGAGTTACAATGTCGTAGGATGAATAAACTTGTTGTAAAAAGTGGGCGGAGGCCGATGATGATCATTCGTGCTCAATGGTGGTGAATGGCATGGTCAACGGTGGTCGACAGCGGCCGATAGTGATCGACGACAGTTGGCGATGGTCAACGGTGACTGGACTGATGCTTGACTTTAGCTACTCAAAATTTCAAGTTCTTCTTCAGGCTTCAAGCTCTCCTTCAGGCTTCAAACCCTCTTGCCACTCATGAGAGGGGTAGGGTTCTATGTATAGTGTTATGGGTGCAATTAATGCAGGAATATAAACCACATTGATCGGACGGTCTGAAGAGATCTCTAGGATCAAACTGTGTTTGATGTATATTTCAGTGTTTTAACAATGTCAAAATTGAGCAAGCTTGGGCTCGTTGAATTTGTCTTGTCGAGACGCTCGATTCGACTATAGGCTTTCTAGATTCAGTATTTGTTTGACATTCAAAATATGTTTAAAAAACTTTTAAGTGTGATTTAATGACTTGTTATATGGTTGGACTTAGATTGGACTAATTTTGATATCATTGAGTTTGTCTCTTCTTGCTGGTCAGTTTGACTATAAGTTTGCTGAAATAAGAGCTCTGGATGACTTTTATCAATATTTGAATGATTCTTGCTCAAAAGATTATCTTGAGATTAATGTCATGCCCCAAGATTCGTGACAGATGATAAGAATTTATTGATTATATATGGAAGCCCGAAGGCAATAACATTGAAAGGAAGATACAGGGGGTTTAGTTGGCCGTTACAATGAACACACTCACAAGCTATACAAATTGCTCAACAAAAAAGAACAAAAAATATACAAGTATACAAAAAAAACAAAAAGGAATAGAAAATTTACCCCAATAATAGCATCGACAGTCGAAGTACCACACCCGATAACGTCAAGTCGTGCGTTGGGTTGAGAATAACCCCACAATATCGCGAGAGTACCACGACTGATAACACAAAGATGTGTCACAGTGAGAAACCGATCAAACGCGAGACACCACCGTCGACAGCACCAAAAATAAGGCCGAGAATAACACCACATTCCGAGCGTGACACCCGGGGAACCCAGATAACACCAAGAAACAATTACGAAAACTTTTATATATATATATATATATATATATAAATAAAGTTTTAATA
>NW_018165439.1:53072-88295 GCF_001263595.1 Phalaenopsis equestris | reverse complement strand
ACCAGATAACACCAAGAAAAAATTACGAAAACTTTTATATATATATATATATATATATATAAATGAAGTTTTAATATAAATAATAAGATTAAAATCTCACCCCAACCATTAACTTCATACGGTTGTGTCATTAGTGTTTATCAAAATAACTCTTTGTTCGCGAACAACTAGTGTTCTGCTTGGCAAGCAAATGAGTCAAACACGAATATTTTTTTTTTTATTCAAAATATAAACTAGCTGAACATGAATAATAATATTTTTTAAAAAGCCGAATAAGAGCAGAGTCTGGGCTCACTCATATTCCCCTCTTTTACATCCCTACCTATCTATGGGGGACGAACGGGTAAAAAATGTAAAATTACGTGATTATCCCTGCTCTATTAGAGAGTATAATTGCCTTTTTGACATATATTTTTCGAATTTTTAACTAATTCTGACACCTTTTCTATAAATCTGATGTTTTGCTCGGCAAGTTATTGGGTCGGTTGTCATCCGTGTTGTTTTTATTAACCAACGCCCAAAAGCTGGAGCTTCACAACGCACAAATAAAATTAAATTATAGCTTAAAACAAAATAAAAAAAGCTGACGATTCTAGAAACCGTCCTTCCCGCCATCATTCCCTCTGCCGAAATCCCATCATTCCATCTGCCACGCCCCATTTAATGCGGACATCATTTATTTAATTTCGCCGTCCCACCATTTTTTAATTTTTATTTTTTTTGGTGGAGATTTTTTAATTCATTTCTTCGCTTCTGCTCTCTTCGCTTCTGCTCTTTTTTCTTATATTTCTTTTTAAAAAAAAAAAAAAAATCATAAAAATAATATCATAATTTAGTTGATTATTTTCGCCTTCAATAATATATTTAAATTCTTTATTTTAATAACTTATATATTTATTTTTTTTGTTATTATTTTAATTTTAATATGAATTTAATTTAATAAATCAAAAAATTAAATTTTAATTAAATATTTTTATTTTTTTTTTTAATTTCATAACAAATAAATTCAAAAACTCAAGGTTTATATTATTTGCAGCTTTTAATCGAAATAAATATTATATTCATAAAAACTAATTAATATTATTTAATATATAATTTGTGATGCTTCTTCACAACTAAACTACCGCATGATCAAAATTTTGATCATTCATAAATGAACAATTAAACAGAATTAAACATCAAAATAAACACAATATTGATCAAGTATACAATAATATTCAACAACATCACTGCCCACAACCTAAAAATAAAAATTTCCATGGAAGGGGGCTTCAAGAAAAAATTTAAAATCAAAATCATGCACTGAGTCGTGTATATCAGATTTCACAACGAGTATATCACTATATTCACGCTAAAAGTAATATCACGTCAATAAGGATGTGACTTGAAATCTATGTCTGCATCTGCAGCAAATAATAAAATGAATAATATAGTTACGAGTTAGCATTGAAGGTGAGCATGTTGAGATGAATGACACAAGTGCTTTCCCTTGTGGAGATACAATTTGGTTTTGCCTAATCATCATGTCTAATCCTGATGGGTTAGCCATAATAGAATACAAAGCATAGTAAAATCAACAAGCATTCAAAGAATCTAGCCTTTTATATTCTGAAGTCTATCCAGTAAAATAATAGATGTGTCAATCCCAACCCTACAACAAGAATGCAATTAACAAGAAGCTAACAAATAAGATGGTTTCTTGTTGCTTCAATTTAATCGACAAAGAACGATATCAAATCATCCTCGAAGAGAAACTGCTCCACTATTAAATTAGCTCTGTAACTCATTATGGCATTGATCTTCTTCCACATTATCCTTGTTAAAGAAAAAATATTATATCTGGTTAAGATAGGTACAGATTTGGTGATATTGGGATGATATTGGGTTGGTATTGATGTGAATACCACCCCAATAGCGTCAATACACACATGCAAATATTGTACATAATATTTGCTCCTTATTAAAGATGAAGAAATTTTCATCCAACACATTTGCCTCCACGAGTACCCAAGAAGACAAGCTACTAAAAATTTAAATTAACAACCACATCGTTTATTATTAATCTTTTTAGAAAGTTGGTCTCAAAAAATAATATATGTAATTTGTGACCTCACAGAAAAGAAGTTATACCCTCAATCCCTCGAGTCAACTATTTTTTTACTTTTTATTTTTCAATCTACTTTTATTATTTTCTTTTCATAATAAATATATCTCTAACGTTACAAGCGGTGCACACTTTCAAAATTAAAATTAAGTGTTGTTTCAATAATAACAAATATGTTTGTATTAATTTGTTTGTTCAAAATTTTTTGAAATGATGTAATAGAGGTGTTAATTCAAGCGTTATTCACATTTGATCCGACTCAAATTTACATGATTCAAACATGACTCGTTATTTGAATTTATTTAAACTCAACCCAAATAACCGATTTAATGTAATGTATAATGTCATTTTATATTAGCATGTGTATTTTTCGAGTCAATTTCACATTAAATTTTAGTCAAGTATAAAATTTTTCAATAAATTTGATTTAAGTTCAAATCATGATCAAATCTTTGAGTCAATGAGAACTTGCTTGCTTGCCCTTAAAATTAATGGTTTGAGGTTCTATCATTTTCTTTTTGTTGTTTTTATTTTAATATTATAATGAATTAGTTTCAACATTATTACTAAATATATTTATTTATTCTATATAAGTGTGGTTCTTATCTCTCTTATTCAAATCATTTGATGATAACATCATGTACACATATGATTTAGAGAAATTATTCCTCCTTTTTCAGCAATGTTAATAATCATCCAAAGAATTTGATCTTATGCCTAATATAACCATTTATTTTATTTACTTAGCGTCTTTTAACTATTCAAGTGAATAACTACTAATAAGTAAACTACCAAGGTATATAATTATCATATAAATGTGGCTTTAGGATAAAAATATACTTCTTGTAAGTGTTATATTATTGTACTAAATTGGATAAAATAACTATGAATCTATATTTTGCAAGTTCTTACTAACCTGGGCACATAAGAAAGATGGTTCAGATAAATATTACTTGACATAGGCTGAATAAGGACTATTAAAAATAATACATATGTTTTTCTATAAAAATATTTAAAGTATTACATCATTTTTAATGTTTAAATTCAAAAATCTAAAAACAAATTAATGAAACTAAAAAAAATTTAAATTTTATTTTAATTTTTAAGTTCCATATTAAAGCACTTTATTACTTGATAATGAGTTTTTTACCCTTGATTTTGTGTTGAGCACTTTATCGAGATCTTGTAATTCGTACCTTCAATTTTGTGTTAACCACTTTATCTTGATCTTGTTATGGAGCCATCAAAATTATCTTGGTGTTCTACATTAATTAAAGATAAGTTAGTATTTAGTAAGTTATCTTATCCATAATGATGCACTTAACATCAGGTTAGCATTCAACTCATTTTGAATAATGAACATATATGCAAGCCTTATAAAGTCATATGCTTTGAATAGTTATTATTTCACTTATGAATGAATATATAAAGAAACCTCCATTAACAAATCAACAATGATACTCAAATGGTCAAGTTGCTTACTTTGATGGTTAAGTTATAAGACTCGATTCTTATTAAAGCCACTTTATAACTTTTATATTTATATGGAGAACATTGCATCATGGACTTTAAATTACTTAGCTAGGTTTAACTATCAAGCATTTTAAGATAAGATTTTAAGACTAATGTATCAGGATTATCAATCTTTTTTTTAGCTTTTAATTTATATCTCTTTTGCATAAAAACATAGGAGATTTAAGTACAAAATACTACTCTTTAGTCATTCTCACCTTATATCTAGGACATAGGAGCGATATCCTCTCGAGTGATGTAAGACTTTTTTCCAATTATACCTTAATAGAATATAATCACAAATTTTTAAAAAAATGGTCAACTCATACATTATGCATATCATCTAAATATTCATGCCTATTGTATGACAATTTTGAACACTTCTAAAACTCTCAATTGCTACTTTTTCACCTTCACCAACCTTATTAAATTATATTTCAAAGTTGAGCAATCTCCCTTCTCAAAATCAAAAGACAATATCCTTCGAAAATCACTGAAATCAATAATTTATTTATTAACTTCTAATTAAATTTTTATTTTGAAAAAAAAAAAAAAATTTGAGCATGCATATAATTTTCAAAAAGAGTTTTCTATTGGACAAGAATACCTCATAAAAATAAATCCTTTCCTTTCATCCATATTGGAAAGAACAGGCTAAAATTTGAAAGCAAGCCGAAGTACTTCCTATTCCTAAGTTCGCAATAGAAATTATTTCAACTTTTTCATATAATCTCATACTATTTATATCGTGTCCACTCTAAACTAATTTATATTAAATTTTTATGTACTTAATTGATAACTTATCTCGCAATGCTGATTATTTACTTATTTATTTTTTGAAAGCTCATGCTAAGCATTTATTTCTATTGAAATATATCGATGATACCGTATGCAAAAATACATACGGTGTCCGATCTCCGCTGTTCATCACAACAAATTTTTTTATTTTATTTTGAATTTTTATCTTTTTTTTTAATTCAAAATAGTTTTAATCGTCATACACCTTTACTGTGATAGACGATAGAGATTGAACACCGTATTGCAATAATTTTTTACCTATCTGACCTTAGATCACAGTGATCTACAGTCAAAATATATTTTAATTTTTTTTTAAAATTTTTTTTTAAGTAGGGTCAACCGAAACATATCACGACCGTACAATCAAAATCTGACACCGCATACATGCATGCAATAATTTTTCCATTATTTATCCATTGTCCTGGTGGCAACATTACATGCGTACTAACAATGTACGGACCAGTAAAATTCGTATATTACTGTACATATTAGAATGTACTCCCCATGCATTACATGCTGATTGGACATCCGCACATATTACTATGTATGGCGTGCTCTGGGTTAGGTTTTCTAATTTACTTTTTAAAGGTCATTTCAAATCCGATCCAAATTATGGTAAATGTTAGATTAGAAATGTCATCTCTACACCTGCACGTCATTGAAACTAGAATCTGGCCCACCTGTCGTTTTTCGAACATTATCTGATACCTTAAAAAATTGCCACATTTTTTAACAACTTAGATTCATTCATGGTGAAACACGAGGTGACAAGAGCCCCCATTTTAAAATATTGAGGCTCACTTGCTACGTGACACCCCATTATTAGAACGCATTCAGAGTCTGAATGTAAATATTTTTGCCCCCTCAACAAGTTAGAATAGAATTCTACAAAAAGGATCCATAAATAGTGAAAAATGAGGTTGGAACCTACTGGAACAAAACAAATGGATTCTTTACCTTCTACATTGCAAAATGAAATGAATCTCTAAAAAGGTAAGATGTTTTTGAAAAGTCATATAAGAATATTCTGCAACTATCTCAAATGGTACAATTTTACATTTAGGCTTCTATTAACAGTACTGTTATATGGAGCAAATCTAAATATTTGTCATGCATGATCATAAAATCAGAAAAAAGAGATGAAATTACAGCACAATATCCTTGCACATTTTATTACAGAAATTAAATTGTCTAGTTTCCATAAACAAAGCAGCTCACAAACATTACAGGAACAGGTGCTACCCATATACTACGCAGTGCTACAAGTTTATCCTTCCTATTCTCCAAATCAGAGGGTGCAGCAAATCTCTCTTGGCTTCACCCAGAAAAAAAATATATGATGATAGAGGTAGAAAGAAACAGAAAATACTCTTCTCAGAAAGATAAAATCGTTTGTAGAACTTGTTTCCATTCAGTCTAGAAGGCTAATGATATCACAATTCCAGCCCCAGAACAAAAAATACTGAACCCTTTACCCTCAATAGATCAAGCGAAATTCTACCGCATTAGGTCAGGATTGAAATTAAATGATTCCATCCAGATAAGCTCCTTGATGTCCTCCTCTGTGAGTGATGGGTGCTCAAAATCGAAGTTGAAAGGGGTAGGGCACACTGGCTCTTCATTTATTTCATGGAGAGATGCCAGATATGGGTGGCGTAGGGCATCATCAACTGCATGAACAAGATGCAGATTTAGTTTAGTTGTTATGAGCACTGGTTGAAAGCATAGGGATACCTGTAATTCTCTGGCTCGGATCAAAAACGAGCATTTTCTCCAGTAAATCGACAGCGCCATAGGACGTATTTGGGAATCTGGCACTGAATCTTTGCCTTGGATACCGAGGGAGCTGCTTTACGTATCTCCTGGCGTTATCGCTTCGGAGAAAACCCAGGCTTGTGTCATCTGGGGAGCCTATAAGCTGTAAATTAAGAATAATGGCAAAGATACATTGTTGTAATCATCCTTTACACAAACTCCAAAAAGTTATAATAGTGGGACATGTTGGAAACAAGCATCCATAAATCAATTGATACAGAAAAAATTCTCTCTATATTAGGTGCAAACATATATAATAAATGGTCCATACAAGAATAAAATAAACAAGCTCATTCCCTTTAGAAGGCTTAAATATTCACTGCCACAAAGTAGAAAAATAGCAATTAACTAATAGTGGCCTATCTACTTCAGCCACCTCAATGTGACAATGTGGGACCGTCTCGGCTAATATAGAGTTATAGCCAAGGCCATGATGCTTTAGTGGACCGTCTCGGCTAATATAGAGTTATAGCCAAGGCAATGATGCTTTAGTTTGCCTGTTTCATTTATCATAATAATGCGGTTCTAAACTTAAAAGTATAAAAGAAAGAAAAGTTGGCATTTCATTTTCCTTCTTTTACTCAAATAACAAGAATATTAGGCTCAATTCTGGTTAAGGTTATGGTTAGTCTGAGGTTTGAATACTCCACTTCCCTGCAAACCAAATGACCAATGTCACGTATTTTTAATAGCCAACTTAAGAAAACTTAGCAAGGTAATAGCTTTGAACACGATATGAACGTCATTCACCATGTTGCAACTTCTAGCAATGCAGATATGTTACAGTGCCAATCAGCGATTTGACTAGCCTATAATTTATGCGCCTTGTCAAACCAAGAATATTAATCAGAAAGTGCTTCACGGTGAAAAGAACTGGAGAGGAAGAGAACCCTGCCAAGGGGATATCCACATCAAGAAGTTTCCAGGAAAAGCCCGAAGAAAGATATCACAGAAAGCACAAGAATTTACCAGTATTTTACAGTTATTCTATTGATATATAATGGTTCATGGTGGGCTTAGAGAGTGTTGTTTTAAAGACTATGTTTAACGTGTTTCTTATTAAAAAAGAAACTAGATGTAATTACATATTAAATCACAAAACGGGGAAGCATGGGGAAGAACCCAAGATATCTCAACACCTTGAGAATGAACACTAGTTTGACAGGTATGGTAGGAGCAATAAAGATGATGAGGTGATATGGAGAGAACAGAGAGGCAAATAGAGAGCGGATAGCAGGAGAAGAAAAGGGAAGAATGTTAAGGGGACATGAGTCCTGATGACTGGACAGAGAAGCAAAATTGATGAGGAATTGAGGATGATAGAGTACAGGTGTGAGAAGAGACAGGAGTTGAAAGCGCAGGTAGAGAGAATCCGAGAAAGGTGAAATGAATTCGTACTAATGTGGTGCTTCCTTCAAAGATTGCCTTTGAAATCAGAGAAATCAAATCAAAGGATTACTCAAACGTACTGAGAACGAATTTGGAAAGAAAGAACAGGGCATCAACTTTAGTTTTCTTTCTTGTGTTCGTGTGCTTGTATAGTAGAGTTCATGAAAATTAGTAAAACATTAATTTTGTTATCTCGCAGCATTTATTTATTCCTAAACCAGTAATTTAGTAATTTTAAAGCAGCACTTTTCGTATTATGCCAAATTAAACTTTTGGTCTTTCATCAGGATTTATTGTAAGGTTATGTTCGACGCCCTCCTGTCTACGAGTCTGATTCACAGTAGCAGCATGGGGAGCTTGCATGAAAATACAAGTTTCCTCGAGCAAAAGAACACTCACAAGAAATATAGTTCTACTAAAGCTCACCCTGAATGTTGCAATTATGACTAAGTTATGCTAAAATAAGCAAGAAATAGTATTGAAGTAAATAAAATGAGTCTATGAATCACGTCATGTAAAGTTGTAAAGCTCCAAGTTATTTAGCAAATGAGCTCAGTACATGAACAGAAATATAATATTGAGCAAATAAAATGAGTACAGGTCCCCCATGCAAAACTGAATCTCCAGCTTATTTAACAAATGAAAAAGAAAATGCAGCTCATGAACCAACACAGCGTAGAACAAATTTAAGAAAAAAAATTGATAAATCATGTCATGTAAAGCTCAAGCTCCAAGGTATTTAGCAAATAAGCTCAGCTCATGGACGATTAAATGATCCAGTCCTAGCTCATAACGGAGTATAAGAAAAAATCCTGACAAAAGGAGATTCTGGTAAAGTCATAATTGAAACAGAAGAGAAAAAGTTGTCATAGCAGAGTTAAGAAAACGGATAGATTTGTGACTAAATTGAACAGGTTGGTACTAAAAGAAGCACAAAGAGAGTTCAATGTAGCAATAATAAACTGTCAATACATATTTTACTAAAAATTAAAAAAAAGATCAATGATAATGTTATTACACAAGGGAGGCTTTGGAGCATCTAATTTGAAGACATTGCTATAAGAAATAGATTAACAGGGAATTTAGATAGAACATGTAAATAAAGATGTTAGAAAGCAATTGCTAGCACGAAGAAATAAATGGTTATTTAAACTAAATATGAAGGAGAAATAAACTAGAGCAAAACTGATTGCAAAGACTTGAATAAACTAGAGTCATCACCATATGAAGAACTTGACAGGAATGTTTGAAAATAAGGGATTCAAAGAGCTGAACAAAATAGCTGGATAAAGAAGCTGCAGCACCTGACTATAATGACAATAATAATGATGACGACATTGCAGTAACAACAAAAACAGACTATGAAAGCACATTCCTGCATTTGCTCATGCACACAAATAGCTGCTAGCTAAAAAACTGCAGTGCACATACTCAGGCACATACAGGCATCATCAAGCCGATTAATGCATAAAGACAACCTTATTTGAATAAAATTCAAAAGATAAATAGGTATCGGTGCATTATATTTTACTCAATCTTCAAGCATAAAATACTAGGCATAAAAGAGAATAAGAAAGAAGGCTCTGGCATTTTTAACTTCCCCCCTGGCACAACATTTTAACTTCCCCAATAGCAAATGAACGCTCATAGCAATAGCAAAATAAAATTCTAAACAGCCTTAAAGGGATATTTAAGATATTTGTTTGTTATTGTTTTAAAATGACACATTCTATCCTTTTCCCATGTGAAAGTCAGCTTGCCATGCGGGTGATTTTCATCCACTCATCACCAATTGCTTCTCATTTTTTTTTGTTGTTTAAGGATTTGTTGTCACTGGAAACATCTTTGTCGTTATTCATCCCAACAAATTCCCTCTCGTTCAAGATGAACCTTGTCCCCAATATCAGCATACGATAGGTGGTTTAGAAGGTCTTGTGCAGGAATCCAGATAGTGCCTTTACGAGCTAGACCTCTCCATTGAGCTAAATATTCAGTCAAGAGTTATGGACTCTTGGATTCGATTGGACGTCTAAAATAGTTGCGAGTGAAACTAGTGATTATTTGTCCCAGATGGTGTGGCTTGAGGTAAGCAAACTCAATGAAAGCTAAAAATTGTTTAAAGATCTTCCCAAGAGGGCTAGGAAAAGTGTAGAACTCAAACAGGTTGGAGGTTATGAAGAATTAAGAGATGGATACAAAAGGGGTTCAGTCCCTGGAGTAATCAGAGGGCCAACCTGAGAGCTACTAGCATTAACTTTTAGGGATATTTGCATACAGAGCACAAGAACCATTCCTATTTACAAAATTGTTATTTACAAATCAAGCACCTTGGTGATTTTTTGAATTATCAAACCAATGTATTTATGTGTGCCACGATCAAACCATTGTGAATTTGATAAAAATAAAAATATGGGTTGGGGTTTAATCACGACCTTTAATATTTGAGTGAGATTTTAGAAAATGGATGAAAGAGGGAGCTTGATTTGTAAATAGCAATATTTTGGTGGCCTGTATGTAATTGCCCCTAACTTTTAAAAGAGAGTGAGAGAATCAGACAACTCTAGGCCTTAAAATTACTTTAAAATGTTAGGGTAAAAGATCTAAATATAATCTTAAAAGTTACAAGATTTTACAAAAATTAAGTATTTTTTTCAGATTTTATATAAGACTAGATCGAAAGCTTAGTATGGTCGAACACTGAAGAGTAATTTTTTTTATTTTAAATGGATTAGAGTTAAGGAAAAAGGTTTTAAAAACGAATGGTACTGTTGGAGAATTATGTCTAGAATATTTCTGAAAAACTTAACAATCTACAAGGTGTTTAGACTGAACAACACTAGGTATTGTAGAAGCAAGCCTTTCAATGACAATCCATATTAGAGTTTCATTAGATTTTCATGGTTCTTCGATGGGGAAATAACTTTATTTGATGAATGATGATTTATAGAAAAGATCTACAGCAAGAAACAAAAAAGAATTGAGACAAAAATATTAGAAATGAAAAAATTCAAAAATTTTAAAAATAAAAAAACTAACATTCATCTGTGAAGAGGATCATCCAACTTCTTCATTAGAGAGGCCAAACCACCAAGCCCTGCTTGCTTGAAATTGACTACAAATGAATTATCATTGCAACAACCTATCCATTTTATTTTTCAACCGCTTCATAATTATTACAACATTTAGTTCAAATGACAAAGGGAGAGAAAGAGAAGGTGGCCAGAGTTATTTTAATTTTAAGTGGGTGATATAAAGTACCCCTTCAAATTGTTTTGGCTTAACAAAATAAAAAAAAAATGGATTAAGTCTTTTTTAGGAAAATAAAAATTTTTCTATTAAATTTACATCATATTTTCTCAAATTTGAAAATTCAAACTTCAAGGTTTAAAATTTTTTAATTTTAAATTTTAAATTTAAAATTTTTTTTAATATATGACGATAGCTTCAAATGAAAAATACAAACAAATAGCCTTAATTCAATCATAAAACATATAAAATGAAAATTAATCATAAATAAAGTTTTTTGTTTTTGCTCCTGGTAAATTGCCTTTAACCAGCTGCAACATTCTTCTTGCTTTAAACCATTGTAAATAGCCCCCTCTTTTTCATTTGCACTTTTTGCTACATCAATTCTCTTACTCCACAAAAAGCTCTTCGTTGAAGAGTTGAAATCAAGATAATCATTTGCTAGCTTAGATGGAAGCTTTTGTAGCTCCTCCTTCATCATCCGAATATCCTTACTTGGTGACTTATCCTTCCATCTAACAAAGAATATATGCATTGTCTATTGATCTGCTTGCACGTCATCTATGATGGTATGTTCAACCTCAAATAATGAAATATAAATACTTATTATCATCTTGCGAAAGTATTATAATACAAGTCTAAATATTAGAGTTGACCCCATCTTTCAGGCAAGTTCTTTTTTGATTTATATTTTAACAGAATTTCATTTGAGTTGATTCTTGAGCAAACACTAATTTAATAAAACTAAGATTTAACTTAACAAAATTAAACTTAACCAAAACAAGCTTCAAATATAATCAGGTTTTCATCAAACATTAAAGTTGACCTAAAGTTAACCTGATATTATCATTTTCTCTCCCGATGTTATTGTAGGACTCAAAACTTTATTTTGAAAATTGTATGATACTTATTATCACATATAAAAACCATGCAAAAAAGTTCGACGATTGTTAGAAATAATTTTTACTTAAAATTCTCAAGCTCAATTTTCATAAATGAATAGTGTTAATCCTAAAATTATAGTTTTATCCACAGGTCGATCTGGAGATTCAAAATATATTCTGTAAGTTGCACTATCTTCGTAATGACATATGACAAACATGCAAATTAGTTTGGTGGTACCGTACACCTTTTTACGTAAAATTATACACAGAGTTTTCATGCATGAAAAATAGTCCCACATAAAATTTTCAATGAGTTAATATTTTTCAAAACAAAATTCGTCTTTGCGTCCATATTGCTGAAACTTTTCAAATGAGCCCCTCCGTGCCTAAATCTAACTCCCTTTGGAGGCCCTTGGTCCAATAATAATCAGGAGAGAGAAAATTGATAAGTTTGATAATAAAAAATAATTTGGTCAAAACTAGCTCAAAATGACCTCAAAATAAAATCGGACTTCAACCAAAGTTGATCTAAATTAAAAAAAAAATTGCCAATTTGGTCTAATAAAATTAATTGAAAACTTTAACTCAAAATCTATCATTTTCTCTCTCCTAATAGTTTATGCTCACTTGGACTTAAAGTATCTTGACATGGAGCTCGTTTTGATCACAAACACTTGTACTACTAAATTCCTTGTATTTTTCTCTAACAAATGAGCCCAAGTCAACGATTTTAACCACAACCAACTTTTAACCACCTTATAACAAGCTTTTAACAGCCACTTAAAAAGCCCATAACTTGAGCTACACACCCTTTTCAAAAATGGTTTGGACTATTGAATTCATTGTTTCATCCCGTTTCAAATGAAATACACTCGCATTTCGGCATAACTACTCTAAATACCTTGACAAATTATCTAAATACCCCTCCCATTTTGGTAAATCCCCTCCAAGTCGTTGAATCCTAGCCCTCCATTATCTCCTTTAGCCTCCTCCATCCAACCACTCTCCTCTCTCCACCTCACCAATCCACTCCCTCTCCTCCCACTCGTCCACATCACCAATCCCCCTCCCCCCTCCTCTCTCTCTCCTACACTTAATCAAATCCACTCCCTTCTCTCCCCTCCATCTTAATCAAATCCACTCCCTACATTTCTCTCTTCCCTCCATCCTATCCATCCATTCCTCTACATCATCCCATAACTACCGCCGCCCCCCACCCCCCAAAAAAAAAATATCCCATAACCCCTCTTCCCCCAAAACCATTACCACTCTCCTCATTTTTTCGCTCATTCTCCATTGAAATCATCCCTCCCATTCTCTTCCTCCATCTTATGTTCTATGTTAACCAATCTATGCAAATCCATAGATTTTTTCATTCATGTTTCAATGTTATGCAAGTTGGGAGAGTTGATGAATTTGCAAAGCATATTGGAAGAGCTTTAATTTTACATATATGCAAGCTGGATGAGTTTTTATATTCCAATGCAAGTTGAGTTTTAATAAGTTTGCAAAGCAAGTTGGATCAGTCTTTACATTCCTATGCAAGTTGAGTTTTAATAAGTCGCAAGCAAGTTGGGATTTAGCAAGTTAAATATGCAAGTTGGGATGGTTTCACGTGTAAAATGTGAACTTAGAATAACACAAGTTGAGTGATTGATGTTATTTATAGGAGAAAGAATTCAACTCCTTAGCTAAAGTGAGAGAGGGAGCCCAGTTAAAGTTGTGTGCAAAAAATAAAATAAATAAATAAATAGATAAAAGAGAATAATTTTTTTTATAAATTATATGTAAATTAAATGTACTCTAATGATATCCTTTTCAAAAATAACGATATTATGCAAACTTAAGAAACATTTTCTATATCAACTAAATGTGCTCAAAAATAGAAAAATTTTCAAAATTTGTGAAGGTTCAAGCTCAAGATTACCTCTTTAAAAAGAACCTTTTTTTGGAAATGATCTGAAATAAAATTTGAAGAGGATTTCTCAAAATATTAAAATATTTCTCATAAAATTAAAACCTTTATAAAATAAATTAAAACATTTAAAAATTAAATCTAAAAAAAAACCTTATTCAAAATTAAAACTTTTTAATAAATCTTATTATTTTTAAAAAGTCTCAAAATTAAACCCTTCTTTTAAAACTAAAATCTTTTAAACTCAAAATCTTCAATAAAATTAAAACCTATTTAATAAAACTTAATTTTTTTTAAAAAAAAATTTAATATTTTAAAATTAAAGACCTTTTAATAAACCTTAATATAAAATCTCCAAAATTACAATCTTTTTTTGAAAGCCTTAGCCTAAAATCTAAATCAAAATCTTGTTAATAAAACTTAACTAAAACCTTTTTAATAAAGCCAAAACTTAAAATTTGTAATGAAATGTAAAATCATTTTTAACCTTATTAAAACTTTTCCAAAAAACAAAATAAACTCAAAACTTTATGAACATAACAAACTAAAACAAAACTAAAGAAATCTAATCTAAAAGAGACATTTCAAGTATTCTCCTTGAGCTCAATAATTAAAGAACTTACATAAGCTTTGCAAGACACTTTTGAACAACTTAGCCTAAGCAGGAATTATATTCATAAACATATAAGTGTCTCTAGAATGAATATATTCCCTCTAGAAGCATGTAATTTCATAAGTTTGGCCTTTGAGTATATAAGTCTTGAGTTATTTCAAGTATAAATAATTCATATATAATTAAGTTCATATTGTTAATATTTTTTGCATGATAAAAAATTCTGTCAAATCATATTTTGTATGAAAAATAAAAATATATTTTGTAAGCATATGGATTAACCTTAAACATGAAGAGTATAAACATGAAAGGTTTGAGTTCAATTCTTTCAAGTATAGGACTCAAACACATGACAATCATAAGAAAAAAAAACAAGAACCCATAGTATAGAAGACTCAATGGTAACAGTTAGGGAAATGTGGCAAATATCGGAGAGAAAATCTTTCTCATTCAACGAAAAACATTTTACTAGAGGCTGGCCTATACCAAATAAACCTACTGTATCAAGATATATAAAATGAAGAAAATCATTGCAAGACCTAGTGTAATAATATTTGAGAGGATTTTGTATGCTTTTTTTTCCTTTTTTCTGAATAACTAATTAAATTAACCAAGAGAAGTTACAGGCACAGAAAAAAGATTGTGGTTGGCCTTAATAACATGTAACTACATAAGAAAACAAGTTAATAGTACAGACAAAATTGCGGTTGGCTTCAGGAAACATTAAAGTACAAACTACAAAGTAAACATCATAAACATCATGGCTGAAAGCAATTACCAAAATCATACCTCTGTGATCAACCTTAATTGATGAACATAGTCTCTGCCTGGAAATAGAGGTTCTCGAGTTACAATCTCACCAAGTATGCACCCCACTGACCAAATATCAATAGCAGCAGTATACTCTGAACAATTTAATAGAAGTTCAGGTGCTCGATACCAACGAGTAACAACATACTCCGTCATGAAATCGGTTTCTGATGTCGTCCTGGCAAGGCCAAAATCTCCTATCTTAAGATCACAGTTCGCATTTAGCAGCAAATTGCTTGGCTTGAGGTCACGGTGTAAAACATGTGCAGAATGAACATATTTTAATCCTCGTAAAATCTGATAAAGAAAATACTGCAAGCCAAAAAGCTGTCTCATAAGATTTATATGCATTAAAAAACTCTTTTGTCACACTGCAAGCAATTAGATAGATGTATGAAATATGAAAGTACTTAATGTTGTCCCAAGTCAAAAAAAAAAATCATAAATACAAGTCAAAATCATATTTTAATGACCAAAAATAGCTAGAAAAAGAGAAGCAGGGAACCTGGCAATGATCATCTGTCAATTGCTGATTAGAACGAATTATCTGCTGAAGGTCAGTATCCATCAGTTCATAAACAATATATACATCATTGAAGTTTTCCCTTAGGGGAGGGCGGATGATGTCCTTGATGGCAATAATCTACAGAGGTAAAATAACTGAATTTTTTGAGTACTGCAACTAAGAGAAACAGCAAGTTGCAATAGTTAAACAAACTAGATTTTTCATAATTGTCGAGCTCATTTAACTTTATCAAGCAAGAATACATATTCTTTATTATTATTGAAACCATTAACTTCATCAAGCAAGAATACATATTCTTTATTATTATTGAAACCATAATCTGTAGTGTTACTTCTGTTCATTTTTTCAAGTTTTGCCTTAGTTTTCTGAAATTCTCAAGGAACTGACAAAAAAAAGGAATGAAGTCTAAAAATCTTCAACTCCAGCAGAAACACCCCGCAATATGTTCATCAGAATGCATAAAATATAATTAATCAAGCTGTTAAATCCAACATACTTCAAAAAAAGTCAAAAGGTATCACTTGATTTTGATGTGAATTCAAATTTTTCACCCAGTCTTTATTTCGTAGTATATTCTTTGTTGTCTAAAAAAGAACTATTTGACCTCCATTAATTGATGATAACAATATGTAGACTTTTCATAAGAATAAGCTGAATTACTTAAAATATTATAGCAGACTGTAACTCTAATCATATTAATGTTTTACTAAGAAGATCATTATAGGTGGTACGGTAATTAATATCAAGTTAGACGTTAGCTTTATGTAATTACTATGTTGCACAATAACATGAGTAGATTACTGCCAAATATCATCATAGACAAAAATATAGTAATAAGATGGTCACTAAATTAATGTTTATATACTTTACACGACTCCTAGAATAGTGGCACAACATAATAAGTTCAATTGTATATTTTAGATCATCATCATCAGCATTAGCTTATCCCAGCAATTTCGGGTTAGCTTTAGAAATTCTCATCTTTCATTCATTGATGTCAAGCTCAAAATTACGTCTTAAACCAATTTTTGGTAGCGCTTCAAATTAGATTATTCCAAGATCTTTAGTTTGTTGTGGAAATGGTTCTTTGTGTTCGAACTCACATGAGTGGAGTGGGGGAGTTTACGATTGAAGGTGAAAAGGGTTAGATCCACCAAAAAAGAGGAGACTCAGTGTGCCTTGACTAAATTAGAGTGTTTGCAGATGGAGAGACTAAAGCAAAAAATAAAATATGGAGTTTGTGCAAAATATTCTAGGTTATTAGGGTCAAGAACTCGAAGCAATATTAAAATTAGGTCATAAAACCATAATTTTGGTTGAGTGGATGTTTGGCTCTAGTTCTTTGATATTTTCTAAAAAAGAAAAGAAATAAAATGATCCTCCAACTATTTGTGGAAGGCCAAATTTTGTCACGGACTATATAAAAGATCTGCTTTAGTCCTTGTTCTTGTAAATTAGAAGTCAAAATGACCCAATTATGAAAAATAACAAAATATTATGTTACAATAAACTAGTGATGCTAAAAATGAGAGTATCTTAGGAATTTAAATATATTTTTTTTTTATAAAATCTATTAAGTGGATTTTTTTAAGTTTGAGATATTTTGTAAGAAATTTATTACCACTGATTGCCATAATTTAAAATTTTAATATGTAATCATAGAACATAAGAAAATGAATAAAAAATATTGAGAATGTTATCGCTAAATTCTATCCCAAATAAGTTTAGTATATTAAAATTTATAAAAAATTTAAGAAAAAGATGTAAATTACTAAAATACCAGCATTTTAACACCAATTAGTAACTATAACATCAATTTTTTTTTTAATTTTAATGGCAAGATTATTTTGGCTCCTACATTAAGAATTAGCATGACCAAATCAAACTTTTTATCCAGTCCTAAAATAGCCCCTCACAAGTAATCAGGGAACCATTTTGATTATTTTCTCTTCTCCAAACACATGGTTAAATTTACTTTATTGGGATGAGAAGAGATTGGGGAAGATTAGATAATAAAATTTAATTCAAAATTTAAAAAAATGCTTAAATAACATTTTATCAAAAAATATGCCTATCGGCCACTAAATCCAAGTGAAGAGAGAAAAATCTAGAAAATAATTAACCATTTCCATCCAAATGTTAAAAAATGATGCCCCAAAGCAATAACAACATAATTAAACAAGTTCTAATGAATTTCAAAATTTAAATTTCAAAATTATAAAATGTAGGGGAGAAGGAAGCAGCCCCTTGATTTGTGGATCATGGTTGATGTGGCACTTACAGTTGACTTGGACTGATTTTAGAGCTCTCCTTGGCCATCTCGGAGTTTAGGTTTCAACTCATGCTGACTTCCATGAGACTCACACCAAACCATGAGTACATAAAGAACTATCCTTGGCAAATTTTAGCCAATGCAAAGTCTTGACTAGTCTCCACTGTCCTTACACCTTAAGACTTACTGATTACCCCTATATTAACTTTACGCCCTTATGCATATATTACATTTATCCCAGAGTTTCCTAAACCCAACAAATAAATTCAATAACAAAGAATATTTTTACTCACATGTTAACATGAACAAAAACGCATGCATTCACATGCATTCAAAGTTGGTCATTATCATAACTTATATTTTATATAACTTGTGATAAGCCTATAATGCAATACATCAATTTTACAAAAATATTGTAGCATGACTTCTACCAAAATTTCCTTTAGTCTATATTTTTTTCTTTCAAATCCTTTTGCATTAATTTATGTCTTTCATAGGTGCAATTTACTCTTCATTATGCATGCTCAAACCATATAAGTTTATTATCCAATAATTTATCTTCAAAAGATACTACACCAACCATCCCTCTGATATAAGTATCAAATCATTAATTTTGACATATATCCATCTTAACATTTTCATTTCATCTAAAATTAATTTTTTTATCAATGATTTCTTTATTTCCCACACACTGAGAACAAATTTTTATTGAACTTAGTTTTTGGCCTTCATGATATTCTCTAATTACATAACACTCCTATGAAAATTCTCAAATTTAAGCAAACAAACTTAACTCCAAAAGTTACATCATTTATATCCACATTCGTCTATAGAATGAATATAATATGCTTAAATTTATCACATCAAGTTATTACATCGTCTTTAGGGATATTGGCTAAAAGCTAGTAATATCACACGCACTAAAATTATTCTGCAAATTTCAAACATTTTATCTTTTAAGCATTTTCATCATTGTTCCAACCTTCAATTTATTTTAAAAGAGATTCATAAATTAGAATTGTCATAATTAAATGTACATCAACATATTTGACCATGAATAGCTTTTGTAAGCTACTTTCTAACAAGCATAAGAAGAGGCATACTTAATACTTACCATTAATGGAAATTGTCAGAATTTTAAGAATTTTCATTTTTGATATCTTTTATTTTTATTATTTTCTGTTTTTAATAGTTTATTGCTTTTAGAATTAGATATTTGTTGGTAATTACTATGTCCTTTTTATAACATGAGGACTTCGTGTATTTTTTAATGTGATGGTCTTCCCCTTTTATTTATCTTGTGAGTCATTGAAACTTAAAGAGGAATAATATTTTTCCCCTACCAAATACATGATATTAGAGCCGATCTTCGCATTTGAAAAGGCGACTAAATCCCATTGAGATTGTCTGTAGGTTTTATTGTGTGACTGCTACTCCCTCCCGAGTTAGCCCAATGCCATCATCTTTGTGATCGATTTTGTTGTGTGACTCCTTCCTCCTGAGTTCGCCCAATGCCACTATCTTCGTGATCGACCTCTCATGATATAGTCTCGATCATAGCTAGTTGGGAAGGCAACGACTGCATCGCGAGATTTGGAGATCCCTCACGAGACCATCGCAATTAGAGCTCATTGGGAAGGCAACAATTGGATTGTGGCGTTCAAAGACCCTCGCAATAGATTCGTTATTAGAGCTAGCAGGGAAAGAAACTACTGGATTGCAACATTCAGAGACCCGAACTTCTTGTCATTCTCTTTTGACCTGGGAGTCGCTTCTAAGCACAAGATTCTTTCTAGTAGGGACATTATCCACCACCTCTATTTTTTCTTTCACTTTCATTGTTTTTTTGTTTTTTGGCGGTAGGCTTTTTTGCCGGTTTCTTCTAGGTCTTTGGTGCCATTAAAATTTGTAATTTGAGGGAAAGAATACTTCTTTCCATTCCTCCTCTAGTTTTCAAGGAGAAGGCATTTGTTCCAGAGTGTCATGAACAGGAGAATCGAACTAGATCGAAAGTAGGCCCATCAAATATTCAATCTCCTTCAACCCTTCGGCTTCTTCGATGCTAAAATAGCCAACTTCTCCAATACTCAAATTTAAGAGCCGAAATAAAAAGTGGTCGAAATTGACTCAAATTTTTGGGCTCGTCCTCTTCTCGTCTCTAATGATGTCATACAAATCGACGATGAATAACGCCCAAAGAAATTCTACCATTTCTATTATTTTCAGTAATTCCAAAACCATTTTGCCCTACCCATGGTGGAGTGAGCATTACAAAAAATTATAGCACATGAACAAGGCATGTTGGATGCTTCATCGTGAACCAACAAATTGGAAACCCAAATCCAAACTTAAAAGTTGAATCTATCAAGCCACTACTAATAAAACTCAAGAACCTTCTACCTACTGGGATGCAAACATTTCACCAAGGAGCAATTAGAGCACCTACACAAGTTGTTTCAATCACCAAAATTGTCACTAACTTCGTCTTTTGTACAGAAGGATAGTTGTCTATCCACTGCATTAATACGTGTTAACCCTAATTTTTTGTATTCTTGGATACTTGATTCCGACACAATTGATCATATAATTGGGTCATCTTATAGACCTTGTGAAGGCAATAAAAAAGTCAAAATTGGCAATGGTTCCCACTCAATAATTGTCGAGATAAGAACTGTCAAATTCACATCGTTGTTAACCCTTCGTGATGTGTTCCATGTTCCCAACTTGTTTTGTAATCTATTGCATATTAGCAAAATTACTTCTGACAATTAGTATCAAGTTAATTTCTACTCTTCTTGTTGTGAGTTTTAAGAATTGATCACTGGGAGAATGATTGATAGAGCTAAGGAAAAGAATGGACTATATTATTTTGATAATGGACCTCATGAAAATAAATAATGCCAAGATACTCGTTTAAAATTTGATTTTGTTTCTAAAGACATTAATATTATGCTATGGCTTTATACATTAAACCATACTAGTTTCCAGTTTATAAAATTCTTGTTTCTCAATTTATTTAAAAATAAAATATTTGTCATCCTTTTAATGTGAAGTTCAATGATTTGTTAAACATAATTGTGTTTTTTTCCTTCCTCAAATTTACAAAATAACTACATATTTCACTCCGATTGATAGTGATATAGAGAATATATAGGATCCTTGTAAACATCATACACACTCTGACAAAAATAATTTGTTACATTTAGTGATGATCAGACAATGTTAAGTTGAATGCATTTAATGAAAGAAAAATATGAAAAACCTAAAGTGGAAACAATTTTAAAAAAAATTATATTGGTAAAAACACAATTTTAAAAACAATCCAAATATTGAGTGATAATGGCTGCAAGAGTATTTCAAAAATATTTTGGGATTTTTTTTTTAAAAGTAGTTCATCAAAGCTCTTATGTCAACAAAACACAATGAAATGTGTGACAGAAAAAAAAAACAATTATTGGAAGTAGCTCGGGTATTTCTATTTACAAATTAGGAGCCAAAATATCTTTGGGATAAAACAATTTTTACTACTACATTCATCATTAATAGAACACCCAATAAAGTGTTGAACTTTGTCTAACACCCGATTTCAATTACCCTGAAAAGTCGAAGGAGAAGAAACAAGGAGTCGGGCAACCGAAGAATTAAAGGAAATGAGGGGTCGGAAGCCAATGAGACAAGTTTGTCTATCAAACGACGGGACCAAGATGAGATTTACTTAGTTGGGAGTTAAACAGTGCGGGAGACGTCAAGCGTAAGTTAGGGCCTTCCCCTGGTCGGCGTCGGCGTCGAGCAGAGGAGGTGGCGGCTTCGATGATGAGCAGAGGAGAGGAAGGAGGCGTCGCATCAAGAACTCACGCAAAAGAGGAGCAATCGTATCAGTAAATATTACAAACTATTTTTTTCAGAATATGTAAAAGGTTTATAAAACCATATATATAAATATATATATTTAAAAAAGCCCAAGGGTTAATATATTAAAAAGTAAAAGAAATAGAAGAAGACACCCAACCCACACGGTACAACACACAAAAATTTCAAAAATAGAAAAGAAACATATAATTGAGGACAACCCAATTTAGTTTTTTCTTCGCCTCTAGTTCTCGGAAGGGAGCCAGCTAACAAATTGGTGAGGTGTGTAACATTACCCGAAGTAACCAAAATATCATCCATTAGATTCTTGAGCTCAAGAAGGTCTCCCTTCTTCTTCTTCCTCCTAGATGTGTAAACTTGTCATTCTTTATCCGAAGATTGACTCTCTTGCTTGTTCGAATGAGGTGGTAAAACTGCAGTAGAAAGATTGTCAATCGTTGTAACCACAATAGGTTCTAGTGTGTGTGAAGTATGAGTTGTCACCTCTGCACTGGATATTTCCTGAAGATTAGGAGCTGTAAGGCTCTCCTGATTATCAGTCTGAGCACTATCCTTTATAGGTAAGGATCCTTCAGTAATGTTATCAATAAGGTTTGAAGGTGTAGGTCACCTAGCAGAGTCATCCGACATCACATCAATCGTAGAAACAGAAACAATATTGACAAGGGGGATTCACAGGGGTAATTAATCAGACACCAAATCCTTTCTTGTGGTAATTTCCTCCACAAGTTGAGCAGATGTGTCAAGAGCAGTGGGCTTAGACCTATCCTTATTCACTTGAGCTTTAGATTTCAAATTAGGATGGAGCCAGTGACATTTAGCAAGCGTATGCCCAAACAAATTACATTGGATACAATAAAAAGGTTTATGTTTCATGACAATTTGTTGCAAATATCCATTATGAGTTGTGTCCAACCAGACTTCAGTAATATCAGGTAAAGTAATATCCTTTTCCACAAGTATTATGGCCACAGAAGGCCGATTAGATTGAAGGTGGGTAGATCTAGCTTCATAGGATCTCCAAGTATGACCCCTATAGAGTAGAGAACCTGATGATTAAAACAATGCAACTTGAGACTAGGTAAACTAAATCATATAGGTACATAGGGAGACTCATGATTTGAGTCAAAATTAGGAGACCACTTGAGTGACTTCATTGACTTGCTTGCAATGTTAAGATATTTTTTAGAAAAAATTCGAGCGTAATCTTCAGCCACGGTTAACTGAATCAACAAATGTCTACAAGTTGGACTTGCCACTTGCCTACAAGTTGGAGATCATCAAAACTTTTTATAATAACTTTCTAAGGTGTGTGCCCCCACTGAAATTTTCCAATAAAAGCAAACTTGTATTTCTCAGTCAGGGTTGAAATTTCTAAATCAGAGAAAAAAAGTGCTGCTTGCCCACCTTTCTTACTTGTCCTCTTAACAAAAGGGCAGTCATCTATACAATAACGACATTCCTTATAGTTTAAGGGGAAGACAACAGTAGACCCCACTAGATGATTACCCACCACGTTGGCGAATGAGGCATTGCCAGGTTCAACCGAAGAAGGAGGAAGCGCCATAAAAGCAGGGAGTGACGCTCTGATATAAGCACAATAGGCGAGACACAAAAATATCAGTGTCGAAACAGTCGAACGATGTCGCGGAAGACTCCCGGACCCTTCAGCCTGTAAACGATCCCGCAGAGATGCGCACGATACCGCTGAAGAGGAGCCTCGATCGCGAGCCCTTTAGCCTGCCTCACGGCAGCACTCCCGCAGAAACGCGCACAATGCCACAGAAGAAGAGCCGCGAGGATGGCGCACAAAATAAACGAAAATCAGACGAAAACAGTGAAAGAGCGAGCACTAACAGTGGAGCAGAAACCAGGGTTTGCCATAATGGCAAAACCCTAGCAGAGCGATATCGACAAAGCTGACGCCATATTGTTATTATTATTATTATTATTATATATATATATATATATATATATAATGAAAAAATAAACATGGTTATTTAAAGTAAAATAATGAAAATTTTTAGTTAATTAAAATAATTTAAATTATTATATATGTAATAACATAATGAATTAAAATTTAATAGGAATACTATGTTTATTTTCGGCGTTCCATTTTAGAAGAGTTGATTCAAGTTAAATTAAATAGCAAATTAATCATCATCGAAGTGAGTACTCATGTTTTTATACAATGGTAGTAATTTGATTATTCTAAATCAAACACATTTACTAGTACAATCATTAGATATATTGAAATTATTGCAAACTTGGAATTTTGAATTCTAGTAAATTTTTTGCTCATATTGTAGAAATGATATGTGTGCGCAGTATTATTTAAATTATTAAAAATATTAAATGATTTATAAGAATATTAACTACTAGGCAAATGAAAGATGAATATTTATTATTAGAAAGTGATATGAATGTTTGAATGTGCATGATTGAATATGATAGAATCACCCCTTGTTGATATTATTATGGGAACGTTAAGGTACCGTGCACATAAATAAAAAAAATATTGATATTAATGTGTCTTAATTGACACAATTTTTAGATGGTGCTCTTTAAACGATTGTACAGATATAAAATGATATTTGTATGTTATTGATATAATAAAATTTATCAAATAGTATCTCAAATATTTATATTGATTTATTAAAAGCTTAACTGACATGCATATTATTTTTCTTTTTCATTATATTACTGTAGTTTAGGGATATGAGTATTCATCTACTTGTTTAGCTCGTTGTTATTTAAACTGACTTTTCAAACTAATTAAAAGATGAACGATAAAAGACAAAACGTTTATAGAATACACGAACCGGTAATGAGATAAACTTAGTGTTACAGTTTTAATTTAATTCGATTAGTGATTCTTTCATTTGTTAAATTGGAACTGAATATAGAAAATTTTCATTAATTTTAAAATTGGGTTACAACAACACTTGAATAGAAAATAACAACACAAACACAAAATAACACAAGCAAACACCCCAAAATATATTCTAATAGTTGATAGAGATCAGCAAGGTGGATCGAGATGGCTAGCAAGGTTGGTGACAACAGCGGAGTGTGGGTGGCTGCGAGGGGAAGGAGAAGAACAGTAGGGACAACAAGTGAAAGGATTGTAGGTGGTCGACAGTGGTAGTGGGATGGTTACGAGGAGCTTGAACTCAGTTAGGCAGGTCGGTAATCAACAATAATCAGTAGGAAAGGGGGCGGCATGTTTTTGGGGTGAGAGGAGTGGAGTGAGGAGAAAGTTTGGAAATGTAGAAGAGAAGGATACATTCACCAACTTGGAGAAGGATATAGCCGGAGCACCATCATTTCCTCGAATATAGCCCACAAAGAGGAAATGTACTCCACACAAGAGATCTGAAGACAATACAACCAGAACTGAACTCCTAAACACAGCTAGAATGAAAATTTAGAGGCTCAACCCAGGTAGAGGAAACTTCTATACAAAAGGAATAGGTGGGAAGCCAAAAAAAATCCATAAATAACTTCCCAATTGAAGATGATTGCGGCAAACTTGCGATGCACCATCCTGGACAGTGAAAATTGGTGATCCCTCCATTGTTCCCATCTTCGTGCTAAAGGATCGCAGGAATTCGCGATCCCTCCCAGTCGTGTGTGCTCCACCCTCTTTCGTGAAATCGCAGGTTCCCGCCCACGTCGCGAAGTATCAAAGGGCTTCGCCCCCCCAAGTTCGAAGCGTCTCGCTTTGAAGCACTTCACTGCGCCTGAATTCGGGCACCTCCCCAAGCACCTATATCAGTCACCCATGGTTAGGGGAGCTTCGACTTTATTGGTAGAAGCTCCTGTTTAATTATCAGCCACCCCGGATCCCAATGGCAACTACATCGTCGCCCAAGCTATTTGAAGGTCTTCCCTAGCTTGCGAGTAAATGTTCGCATCAATCTGTCCTCCTGAGATTAAGACCACGCTTAAAAGGATGAATCTTCCAAAAGTACCCCTTGATCGGTTCAAAAGGGCGTGCAGTGAGAGCAATCTACCCCTTCTCGCACGGCGGTGGTGTTGTCGTTGTCCTGACATAATCTCAGTTTATTTGTCCTGTATCGGAAGCGGGTGTCTCGGTCCTCTCATCTGGTATTATTACTAAAATTGGTTCTACAGACGCTGTTCTACTAAAAATGGATCATGTGACCTCAAACTCTGTCGAAAGAAGGAGAGTGATGCGCTTCGTGTCCTTAGTGAAAGAATATATGTTTTTATATCAAACATGCTGAGCCCTTCAGTTATATTGCCAATGTCGTCCCAACAAAAGGTGATAGGCATCTATAGGAACCACGTCACAACACACCTGGTCTTGCAGCTGGCCTCTGATAAAAAATTCTACCAAGCATCTTCAGTCAATGTTGACTTGATTCTCCTTCAGCTATGTCAGTGAATATGGCTGGGAATGTCTCCAAGTTGCGAGTCCTAATTTCTTTACCATATGTGTCGGTGCCACGTTCTTGTTGCCTTGTCGTTGATGATGAGACTGCATATCTTTTTGTTCATAATGCATATAGATGCCTATTGATGACGAGACTGCATATCTTTTTGTTCATAATGCAGCGGTTGTAGAATATGTTGTGGAGAAGCCACTACAAATCCCTCGTGTCCTCGGTTTGTAGACTTCATCGAATCATGAGCGCTTCTTCGTCTGGTGGAAGCTGATACACCTCGCCCTGCTCTTCAATTTTCTCCTTGTTGCTTATCTTTTTTACGGCGCCTTGATCTGTGAGTCTGACAACCCTGCTCATGAGGCAACTAGAGGCTATGTGGCCCTAACCGTGACATCAGTAGCACTTCCTGGCCGGTACCGTGTTGGAGGAGCTACCATTCTCCTATTTCATCCCTCTTTGTTCCGTAGTGTCATTCCTTTATCTGGGAATGCTTGTGTCTCCTGAGATATCCCTGTCGGTTGTGGTAATTGTAGGTGATAGCCTGTCTGAAGGTTGTTGCAGTTAATTGTGGGTTATAGCCTGTCTGAAGGTTGTTGCATAAAAGATGATTGTTATCGACTCTGCTTATGTTGCATTTCCACTTTCAAGGCTAATGGATGGACATCCTTTAGCATCAACTATGGCTAAAACTGTATCACATTTCTTATGATGAGTTTCAGAACCCCAAGATATCCGGTTATCATATGTTTCTCTGGCCCCGTCAGGTTGTATTTCAGTTGTAAGTGGTCGAATTGGGTTGTGAACTCATCTGAAAGATCTCTCTGCGGCAAGTTGCCGAGCTTCATAACATATCCTGGCGATAATGGATGGGAGGTAATTTTTTTGCATTACCTTCTTCATCTTCTCCCACCTGGTGATCTTTTCGAGACGTTCCCTCTTCCTCTGCCTCTGCACATTTTACATTTTCCCACCATAGGGAAACGCGCTCTTCTTCAGCTTAATAGCGACTAGCTTGACCCGTTTGTCTTTCGGTACATCTTTATATTCGAAAGTTAGTTCAACGGATTGCATGTATTATAATCCGAAGTATAGTTGAGTCATTTTGTATCGAGTCTTTACCTTATAGTGATTACTTTTTATCTTAATGAATGACCACTAGTTTCACGGATAGCTAATGTTGGCTTGCTTAGTGAGATATGACTTGAGGTCTGCTTATAAATTTCGATGACAAAATTTTTGTAAGTAGAGAAGATTGTAATGTCTGATTTCAATTACCTGCGAGAAGAAATAAGGAGTCGGGCAACCAAAGGGGGAGGAAAGAAAACAAGAGGTTGGAATCCAAGGAGACAATTTTGCTTGTAAAACAATGAGACCAAAGCAAGATTTACTTACTTGAGAGTCAAATGGCATGGAAGAAGTCGAGCGTAAGCTAGGATTTTCACCTGGTCGACGTTGGTGTTGGGCGAAGAAGACGGCATCTTCGGTGACGAGCAGAGGAGAGAAAGTAGGCGACGCATCAAAAACTCATGAGAATGAGGAGCAGTTATGCAGTTTTGCCCGTTGTGAGTTGTCAAGCCCTAGCTTGCTGTCGAGGAAGAGAAGAGGGAGATCCCTCGTGAGCTCTTCGACAAAAGAGGTAAGTGTTTTTTAAGTGATTTAATAATATAATAATAATAATATAAATAATAAAAAAATAAACATGATTATATAAAGTAAATAATTAAAAATAATAGCAAATTAAAATAATTTAAAATTATTAAATTTGTAATAACATAGTCAATTAGATTTGAATATGAATACCATGTTTATTTTAAGTGTTCCATTTTAAAAGAGTTGACTTAAACCACATCAAATAGAAAATTAATCGTCAAGATGAGTACTCATATTCTTATACTATAGTAATATTTTGTTTCTCCTAAATCATATGTATTTACACTCATTAGTTATATTGAAATTATAGCAAACTCAACATTTTGAATTCTAGTGAATTTTTATTAATATTGTCGAAATCATATTTTTGCACAACATTATTTAAATTATCATAAATATTGAATGATTTATAAAAATATTGACTGCTATGCAAATGAAAAATGAATGCTTGATATTAGAAAGTGATATTTTTTATTGGATGTTTGTATGTGCATGATAGAATATGATAGTCACCCATTGATTGTACTAGTGGAAGAACATTAAGGTAGTCGTGCATGTAAATGAAAAAAATAGTGATATTGATGTCTTAATTAATATAATCTTAAGATGGTGCTTCTGTGACAGTTGTATAGATATAAAATGATATTGATATGCAATTAATATAATAAGATTTATTGAATAGCATCTTAAATGTTCATATTGATTTACTAAAAGCTTAACTGAAATACATATCATTTTTATTTTTCTTTTTATTACTACAGTTTGAGATATGAGTATTTATTGACTTGTTTAGTTTATTGTTAATTAAACTAACATTTTAGGCTAATTTAATTGATTAAAAGATAAACGATAGAAGACAAAATATTTACAGAAGGTGAGGGCAACCAGTAAGAATGTAAACTTAATTTTACTACTTTAGGGTCTGTTTAGGGCAGCTTATTTGGTGCGGTGGCGTTTTGAAAATGTACCTAGCCTGTTTGGGTAAACTGTGTTTTGGCAGCTTATGCGCTTTCAAAACGCTGAAAACAGCGTTTTCACACCGCACTTATCTAGGTGCGGTGACAACTTTCAGGCTGTGGTATGACTTTTCCAAAAAAAATAAAAATTTGTAATAGCCAGCGCACATAGCTTATCAGTAGATTACTTTTAATCAGCTTATTAGCAGAATATTCAATAAGCTGCAACTACCCCAAATAGACCCTTAATTTGATTTAATTAGTGGCTCTTTGAACAGTTAAATAATAGCTAAATATAGAGAACTTAGTTCTACTCGTCCGACTATCTGTTCTCATCTTGGTTAATTCCAAAGTCCCGGGCTGAGTCATGACACTTTGAGACACTTTGGAACTCCTTTGATGTTTTTCATACAATTTACCAACAAAAATTGGTTTTTATCTTCTTTACCTTTAAATTTATCTAAGTGTACTGCATTTGTTGACAGTCATAATCATAATTAAGGAAAAACTGAATCTTGAGTCATAAAATGTGTGTTTATTAGTTATGCTTCTAACCAAAAGGAGTATAAATATTTTGATCATATTTAAAAAAAAATGTTTGTTTCCATAAATGTCATATTTTTTGAATTACAACTTTTGTTTTCACATCAACTTCAAGGGAGGGAGGGATAAAATAAAGATTCGACTATTGGTTTTCAAAACTTCCTGCAAACTGAAGACTCAAAATAATATCTCCCCAACTTTAATTGTTCAAGCTGAAAATTTAAGTTAAATTATATTAGAAGAAAGTGTGTCAAGTTTGGATTAAATCTTCTTACAGTACCATCTTATGATATCCATAATCCTATAACAATTAACAAAGAGAAAACAAAAAAAAAAAACTACGATATTGGTATCATTTGACATTGTCTACTTGTGACAAATTATAACTCAAAAGAAAGAGTAATCCTTTGCATTATCTAGAATCCATAAATTCTCTAAGTAATATCCTCATTGAGCTTTTACCGTATGATCAATCCACTTCATCTTTGAGTTTTGAGTCTTCTAGTTATGAACCAGAGTCTGGCTCTAATTTTAAATTTAATGATTCAAGTCATCTCATTATTGTATGTAAGGTGGTGAAGTTTAGCACCATCATCCATCGTCTCATTATGTGTAATATGAAAATCTCACCCATTTTTTGGACTTTTACCACATTTTTTTATATGGAGATTTCTAATACTATGCAAGATGCTCTCTAATTTCCTGTGTGGAAGAAGGTTATATTCAAGGAGATGAAAGTTATGGAATAAAATGACACCTAGGAATTGATTGATCTATCTAGAAAGAAGAATTTGTCAAATGCAAATGTGCATTCAAGTATAATTTTGATGGCAATTTTGATGAGTCTCTAGAACAACACAAGACTTGACTGGTTGTCAAGGGATTCACTCAAACATATGACATCGATTACTTATAGACATTCGGCCCAATCACAAAACTAAATTATATAAAAGTTTCCTATCACTTGCAATTAATCTTGATTGGCTTCTACAATTGTTGGATATAAAAAGTACATTTCTCAATGGGGACCTAGCAGAAGTGTACACAAATGCACCTCCAGTATTTAGTGAGAAGTTTAACAAAATAAAGTGTAAACTAATAAAATCCTTATATGGGTAGAAGCAGTCTCTGAGCATGTGGTTTGAAATATTTATATTGTTTGTTAAAGGTCAGAGGTATATTCTAGAGTGTGGAGATTATATAATATTCTTCAGACATTCAAAAGATGGGAAGATAGTCATATTAATTGTGTATGTAAACGATATAATTCTCATATGTGATGATGTATATACGATATGAACTGGTTAAGGACTTTCATCAGTTTTTGAGATCAAGGACTTAAAATTTCTGAGATATTTCCTTGCCATGATGATTGATAAATTAAAGAAAGGGATTTTTTTTCTGAATGGAAGTATATTCTTAATCTTCTAAAAAAAACTGGGATGAGAGTTTGTAGGCCTGTAGACACTCCTTTAGTCCAAATCAGAAACCTAGATATGAGAAGGAAGGTGGCCCGGTGAATATACTTGATATCAAAAGTTGATGGAAAAATTGATATGCTTATCACATACACGACCAGATATCGTCTTTGTTTTATGTTTGGTAAGTTAACTTATGCATTCGCTCTAGGGAAACATCTTGAAGAAGTTAACAAGATTCTCAAGTGCCTAAAAAGTACACCATATAAAAGTTTACTTTTTTAGTAGGCCACACAATAGAACATAAAGGCATACACCGATACCGATTTGGCGAGCTCAGTAGTTGACAAGAGATCGACGTCCGGATACAGTACATATATCTGGGAAAATTTGGTTATATGATGGAGTAAGAAATAAAATGTGGTGGAAAGGAGTAGTGCCAAGGTAGAATATCAAGCTATGGCTAAAGGAGTATGTGAGATGTTATGGCTGAAGAGAATTCTTGAAGAACTATGGATCCCGATAAACATTTCAATGAAGTTGTGATGTGACAATAAATCTACATTACAGAAAATTCAATGCAACATGATCACACATAACATGTAGAGGTTGATAGACACTTCATAAAAGAGAAGATTAATTATGGAGCTATTTGCATGTCTTTCACTCCGATAACACAACAAATAGCAAATATTTTCACCAAAAAATTTTTCAGGCCTAGTTTTGAGTTACTTATAAGCATGTTGGGCATGATAGATATCTATACACCAACTTGAGAGGGGGGCGTCGAAATTTTAGGAATTTTCCTTTTGATATTTTCTATTTTTATTTTTTAATTTTAGTAATTTATACTTTCAGAATTAGATATTATGGGTAATTTATATTTCATTTTTCTAGCATGAGGATTTTGTGGCTTTCCTCATGTGTTGGTCTTCTCTTGCTATTTATCTTATAATCGAGCGATAGTACTAATCACTGATGAAAACCATATTTGATAAAAAAACTTTTAGGCTAGTGCACGACTAATTGTAATACACGTCATACATATCTTTAATTCAAGAAACTTTTAGCATGCACACATTTTTTTCCATAATAGATAGCAAATCAATTCTTGTATTACTAGATCATATATTTATCTATTATTAATAAAATCATCTGAAGTTTTTTCGGTACTCCCTATAACTCTTTATTAGTTTCCTTAGGAACAAATTTGTGTCCACACAATGGAACATCCTGGCACAAAACCAAATTGGATTTTAGATATCAACATAATTGTTCTAGGTTTACTTTCATTTCCATCTCTCACATCTTCATTATATGCCTCATATGTTATATTTCACTATAGTTATCACAATCCTAATCATTTCCTTTAATTTGGAATATTGATTTGAAAATGCTTTTTCTGCAATGAGATTTAAAGCTTTTTGGAAATGATTTGTTATACAAACCACTCCAATATCACCCATATCTCTCCAATTCTACTTGGAGCGAAAGCTTTTTACACTTATGCATCATCTTCATAGTAACCTCTACTAACTTTTTTGAAAGAATCTACAAAATAACTCATTAAATTGTTCATTATGTATCTCCAAAAGAAATTCCTCATTATAACTTCAATAAGTAATTTCTTAAAATATAATGTTCACATTTTCTACTTCAATGATCACATGTATACAACCCTAGCTATTTGGCATCAATGCATGTTATGAGATTTTATATATTATTGATTATCTCTTGGTTATGGTCAATTCCCTCCAATTAAAGAATCGACAATACTTACATAGCTTAAAATCAAAATAGGCTTTATTAATTCTAGGCCCATAACCAACCAGCAAAAATGATATAAATACTAGAACATGAACTTCATATGCAAGTTCCTTGGACAATTCAATTTTCCTCAAATCTCTATAAATATTTGTACTACAAATACATATATTTACACAGGGTGATAAGTAAAGGCCTACATTATCATGTTGTTGGCTTAAAGGTATAATTATCATCCAAAATTATCTAATATTAAGAGAAGCCAAAACAAAAAAACAAGTATAGTTATTTATTTGGGACTCAGGATGATTGCTCAAAAGAATGAACTAAGAACATTTAATCTGATTTTCTGTAGCAATCAACATTCAATTCGTTACACACCCTTAAAGGATAGCAAGGTTCAGCCTTAATAATGACACAAGTATTGCAACATGCAATCTAAAGGAAAATAGATCAAATTTCATTACATTTCAAAGTCGCAAAAATGATTATGTAATTTTACATGATAAATGGGTTTAGAAAAGAACAATATAAATACCACTTACATTTTCATGATCCATGTGTCGTAGAAGCTTTATTTCTCTTAAGGTTCTTTTGGCATCAATTCTATTATCAAAAGCACTGCCAATTTTTTTAATGGCAACCTCTTCCCGGGTTTGTGAGTTCACAGCGGCACTGCATTAAATAAAAACAGTTTGAGAAACAATATAATGCAAAAAAGTAAATAGAATAATTTAACCTTTAAGAATTTAATAATAAAATTTAATAATAAACCAGCATTTGAAGCTTAGCAGAAATAGGTAAAAACCATTCTTCTTATACAATAATGCAGTGAGCTAATGGACAATAAGTATTATAGGGTTCACAATACACAAGTTCATGCCAGGACAAAAAGTACTGGAGAAAAACTAAATGTCCAAATTCTCAACGATCCATATTAATTAAAAAAATAAGGCAAAGAAACAATGGAAAAATAGCCGTAAGCTGCTTCCTTCAATACTAAGGGTCAATTACATATAGAGCAACCGAAACATTGCTATTTACAAATTAAGCACTCTCTTTCATTCATTTTTCAAATTCTCAATCAGATATCGAAATTCATGATAAAATCTCAACTCATATTTCTTGTGGCGCGAGTAAATGCATTGGTTTAGTCATTCAAAAAATTACTTGGGTGCTTGATTTGTAAATAGCAATGTTTCAGGTGCTCTGTATGTAATTATCCCTTTCAAATCAAATGTTGGTTATAACATTAGCTGCTAGAGGAGATAATTTGTTACATTACGTATAAAATAATAATAATAACAATTCAACAACGTAATGTTATAAGTGGGGTCGGCTACATAAATCCTTTTTCTCCATTGCGTCCTATTTAGTGTCATATTTTCATTTAATTCTAATAAATTAAGATCATTTTTAATAATCTTAAATTTATCTCATTTTTCTCTCAATGACAAATTAATGGAATTAGTTGATATTATGATTCATAGGAAAATTAATATCTTATGTATTCAAGAAACTAAGTGGGTTGGAGAAAAGGCTAAGGAGATTGATAATTTAGGTTTTAAACTTTGATATTCTAGTAAGAGTCGCATTAGAAATGGTGTAGATGTAATTATAGATAAGAGTTTGAAAGATAATGTTGTAAAAATTAATAGAGTTAGAGATAGAATTATAGCCATTAAGATTATCATTGATACTATGATTTTTAATATTATAAGTGCTTATGCTCCTCAAGCAGGTTTAGATACAGGGTCTAAAGATAAATTTTGGAATGACTTAGAAGACTTAATACAAATGATACCTCTTGAAGAAAGAATTTTTATTGGAGGAGATTTTAATGGACATGTCGGTAGAGTGGTAAAAGACTTCAGAAATAGTCATGGTGGCTACGGTTTTAGAGTAACTAATGAAGAAGGTAGACCTACTTTAGATTTTGCTTTAACGTATGATTTTGTAGAGCTATTTTAAATTTTGCTTTAGCGTATGATTTTGTTATTACTAATACTTTATTCAAGAAAAGAGATGGCATATTATTACTTATAAGAGTGGATCTAATAAAACACAAATTGATTATTTTCTTATGAGAAGAAGAGATCGTCGCAATTGTAAAAATTGTAAGATCATTCCAAGTGAAAATTTAAGTACCCAACATGGTTTATTAGTTCTAAATTTTAAGTTGTAAAATAAAGAATACTAGGACTCGGGATTGTAGAATTAGATGAACAAACTTAAAAGACGCATAAAATTATTTTTATGAGTAAAATTCAAGATTTCAAAATTTGGGATATTCATGAAGAAGCAAATGTGATGTGGGATAAAGTATCAAACGCTATTAAACATGTAGCAAAAGATGTTCTTGGAGAATCAAAGGGAAAAATATTTACAAATAAAAATAGTTGGTGGTGGAATAATAATGTGCAAAAAAAGATAAAATATAAGAAGTTATGTTATAAAAATTGGTTTAAATGTAAAGGCTTAGAGAACTGGAAAAAATATCAAACGACCCGCAGAGAGTCTAAAACAACAATCTGTGAAGCTAAAAAATCTGCTTTTAAAGATCTTTATAATAGATTAAATACTAAGGAGGGTGAAAAATATATGTATAAACTAGCCAAACAAAAAGAAAAGTAAAGATTTAACTCAAATAAAGTGTATTAAAGATTAAAATTAAAAAGTACTTTTCTTAGAAAAAGATATTCAACATAGGTGAGTGAGTTATTTTG
>NW_018165439.1:35904-52132 GCF_001263595.1 Phalaenopsis equestris | reverse complement strand
AATATAGTAATTGAAAAAATATAATTTTTTTTTTTCTAATACTCATAATAGACATAGAGAAGTACCGCTAAGACTGAAAGGAAAATTTTATAAGATGGTGGTGAGACCTGCAATGCTCTATGGCGTTGAATGTTGGCCTTTAAAAGAGAAGCATAATAATAAGTTAAGTGTTGCCGAGATGAGAATGATTAGGTGGATGAGTGGCTTTACACTTAGAGACAAAATGCGGAATGAATATATTCGTGATAGGGTTGGTGTAGCTCCTGTGACAGACAAAATTAGAGAAAGTCGTCTTAGATGGTTTGGTCATATTAAACGTCGACCATTAGATGATCCGATTAGGAGAGTAGATGTTTTAGATTCGACTTGTGTTAAGAAAGGCAGAGGTAGACTTAGGAAGACTTGGGCTTATTGTATTAAAAATGATCTTAATTTACTAGAACTAAATGAAAATATGACACTAAATAGGACGCAGTGGAGAAAAAGGATTCATGTAGCTGACCCCACGTAGTGGGATTAAGTCTTTGTTGTTGTTGTTATCTCATTTTTATCTCATTTAATTCTATTAGATCATTCTAACAACATACTTCATTTAATGATCTTAAGTTTTAGTGGTTCAGGCATATTGTATAAAAATGATAAATTAAGATCATTTTTGCATAAAACAACATTTTTAGATTATAATTTAATAGTTATATTTTATATGTATTTAAGATTATTCATTTAATGTTACTTGTAATGTGCTTGGATCAGAAAGAAATTGGGAGAAGCAAGATTCAATTTCAAAATCGAGGGACTAATTTTTTTAAAAGATAGGTTATTTTTTTATTAAAAATTATTAATGTTTAAATTACTTAAATAGGAAATGATATTTAATAAATTATTAATGTTTAATTGCAATTTAAGTTGAATAACATTTAAGCCTAGAAGGGCGGTGGTTAGGGAATTGGTGTGGCAAGCAAGCTAAACAAGGTGAGTGATTATTTTCTTTTATGCATTAAATTAATATTTTAATAAATGAATAATTACTTTATTGAATGGTTTAAAATAAATTTTCTAGTTATACCTTCCATATTGAAAGTCTAAAATAACATAAGAGATGGGAGCAAAATAACTTACATATAAAGGTATATGTTAAGAAATTTTAATTTATATGAAATGTTAAGTAATAAATTAAATCATACACTATTACCCCCAGATGGTATTGGCAGGGGATACAATGTACCCGTGTATGTTAAAAGAAATGATAAAAATGTACATTTGGGTACAATTTGAGAGCACATTTGGGTATAATTTGAGGGTACCTTCGAGTACAATTTTGAGAGTACCTTCGGACACATTTTGTAAGAATATCTTCGGGTATGACGATAATCATGTGATGACTATTAAAGAGGTTAAAATTACAAATACCTAAAGTGAAATGAGAAAGGATAAAATTATAAAGAAATTTCATTTTTTTTATAAAGGAATGAGTTGTATTTTCTTTTCATCATTCATACATAACATAAGCATCATAATTTAATGCAAATTAAATTATAATAACTCACTAAGTTATACTTACAATTGAAGTTAATGTCTTCTTTCAGGAGAAAAAAATTTTAAGTTAATATGTCTGGTAGGAGAGATTTGGTTTATAAGAGGAGGACTGCAACTGAAAGATACTAGTTATGATATGTTTGTAGTTTTTGTTTACTGTTTCTTTCATTTACTGTTCAGTATTGGTTTGAGATATGATTTTCAAATTATGTTGATGCTTCTGGATATTTAAATGTTATTGTACTTTTAGGATTACTGATTTTTTATATATACATTGAAAGTTTTAAAAATATGGATAGTTGAATGTTAATACCGACCAACCGAAGCATCCGCCTTAGTTAAATTCTAAGCACCAAATCGGGACGTGACAAAAGTGGTATTGGAAAACCTATATTTAATCATGATCCCAAATAGTCATTAACATAATTATTTTAATTCATAAGTAATATTGATAAAGAATTAAATTGTATATAATTATAATATTACTTATGTTATTTCATAATTATGAAAAATCATAGGGACGAAGCAAGAGATGAGATAGTAAAAGTTGATGCACCCCGACAGATTACTATAAATACAGATGCATTTACTGAAAAAATGACTGCAGTAACACAGTTGATTAAGAACTCTACTCAAGTCAGTTCCAGTGGAGGAGCTCACATAGATAAGTATTTGAAATTATTTCAGGATAAGAGGCCACCTTTCTTTTTTGAAGGAGGTCTGGTAGATGCTGACAACTAGTTGTTGAGAGTAGAGAAGGTCATAGAAGGGTTATTTTGTCCTCCTGAGAGGATGGTTACACTGGCTACATTTGCATTAAAAAGAGAGGCAGAGAGATAGTGACGAGGTCAAGAACATGAGAAATATGAGATAGAGTCTGTCATATGATTTAGTGGGTGAGTTCGTGAGCACCTTTAGAGGCTGATTCGTACCATTGTCCGTCAGGAGGCAAATGCAGGACAAGTTTATCCGGTTGGTACAGGGTGATCGATCTATTATGCAGTATGAAAGTGAATTCATCAGGCTTTCAAGGAATGTGACTCAGTTAATTCCTAATGCAGGGGAGAAGTGCCCCTGATTATTGTCTGGACTCAGAGATGTGATTAGACAACCATTAATTCCTCCTGGAATCGATGATTATTTTATTCTAGTGGAGAGAGCTAGGAAGATTGAGCTGGATCTGGAGACTACTCAGAGAAGGATATTCAGAAATGAAGAAATTTCGAGGATCAAGATTTCCTCAAAGCTCTCAAAGGTTGTCCTTCCAGTCAGGTAATACAAGTGCTAAAAAGAATAGATCCAACAGTATTGACACTAAGTTTGAAGTGGAGAAGTGTGACAAGTGTGGAAGGTCTCACAAGGGTGAGTGCCTGTCTGGAACCAACACAAGCTTTTCATGCCACCAACCAGAACATATGGCGAAGAATTGCCTTAAATTGGGTCAGAGAGCTCCAACAGATTCCAGAGGCAGTGCTGCACCACCTCAGAGGAGCTATGGTAGACCAAGGGCAAATAAATCTTAAGGGGTCAGTGACAAATGAAGACCAAAGTCGGCAGAAAGTTCAACCTAGAGTATACGCACTTTCGCAGCAGGAAGCTAAGGACCCCCCCTGACGTTAACACATGTATGTTTCTCTTAATAATTTTAACCAGTACACTTTAAGCACCTTAGGATTCATGTCATGTCATACAAAAAATAAGGGTTTAAATAAATTAATAAGCTGACTCTAAATGTTTAATGCGATGATTTTAATGATATTTATCATATATCTTTAGAGTAGACCGATAAGAGTATTATTTGATTCGAGAGCATCACACTCATTTATAGATGATGAACTGGCTAAAGTGATGCGATTACATATCATTTTGATACTTCTGAAATGGTGTTTTTTTTTGGAATTTAAAAATCATGCGAGGTAGAGCTTGTGAGAGGTGAAAAGAGCTTTAATAACCAACTTATTGTGTTGCCTTTGGTGGAATTCGATGTAATTTTAGGCATGGATTGGATGCCTAAAAACTATCACTATTGATTGTGATAAGAAGATTGTCAAAATAAATGTACCCGGGAAAGCAAAACTTAAATTTTTCGGTAATAAATGATTGACATCTATGATAATTACATGGTTGAAGGCTTACAAATTGTTGAATCGCGGAAGTCAAGGTTTCCTTGCTCATGTAAGGTTTTCTTGCTCATTTAGCAGATACTTCTAAGGAAGTAGTTATTGGGTGATATTCCAGTGGTAAGAGAATATTTAGTGTTCCTTGATGATTTACCAGGGCTACTACCAGTGCGACAGATTGATTTTCGTATTGAGCTCTTGCCAGGTTCTGAGCATGTATGTAAGGCATTCTACAGTATGATAGTTAAGAAGAAGTATGAGCTAAAGAGCCAACTACAAAATTTACTTGATAAAGGGTTTATCAGACCTAGCATCTTACCTTAGAGAGCTCCAGTATTATTTGAGAAGAAGAATGGGAGCTTCAGGATGGGCATTGACTACAAGGAGTTAAATAAACTCAGTTAAAAATAAATATCCACTACCAAGGATTGACTATTTGTTTGATCAGTTCAAAGGGGCTTCTGTATTTTCAATGAATGATCTGAGGTCAGGTTATCACTAGCTAAGGATTAGACAAAAAAACATAGCAAAGACTGCTTTTAAGACCAGATATGAACATTATGAATTTGTGGTGATGTCATTTGGACAGACAAATGCTCCAGTAGTTTTCATGGACTTAATGAACAAGGTCTTCAGGCAGTTTCTAGATACTTTTGTGATCATCTTTATAGATGATATGTTGGTGTGTTTGAGAGATGAAGTCAATCATACAGATCATTTACATGCTGTATTACAAGTTTTGAAGGAGAATATAATTTATGCCAATTTTCCGAATGTGAATTTTGGCTTAAGAGTATGGCTTTTTTTGGGCACTTTATTAGTGGAAATGGCATATTTGTGGATCAAAATAAGATGAAGGCAATTATAGATTGACCAAAATCTACTACTGTCACTGAGATCAGACGTTTTCTAGATCTGGCTGGGTATTACAGGAGGTTCGTTGAGGGGTTTTCATAGATTGCTATGTTGTTGTCAAGGTTAACTCAAATGGTAGTGAAGTTCGATTGATCCAATTGTTGTGAGGAGGCTTTACAAAAGCAGAAGACTTGTTTAATGTCTGCTCTAGTTTTGGTTATTCCTTCCAGCTTTGATGGGTTTTAAATTTTCAATGATGCATTTTGAGGGGTTTGGGTTGCGTGCTTATACAACATGACAAGATCATTGCTTATGTATCACGTCAATTGAAAAATCATTAAAAGAACTATCCCGTGCATGAATTGAAGCATGTTGCAGTTGTATTTGCACTCAAGATATGGAAAGATTATCTGCATGGAGTTAGATATGAAGTTTTTACTGACCACCAGAATTTGAAATATATCTTCAATCCAAAAGAGTTGAGCCTAAGGCAGTGGAGATGACTGGAATTTATTAAATATTATAATTTCAATATTTAGTACCATCCGAGGAAGGCGAATGTCGTTGTTGATTCGCTGAGTAAAAAAACTTTAGGTAATTTAAACTATTTATTTACTCAGTGGGAGCAGTTAATTAAAGATCCGGAGAGGTTGAAGTTATCTATAGTTAATTACGGCTCAACTATATCATTTGAAAATGCAACCAACTTTAAAGGGTTAGGGTCAAGCTGCTATTTGGGTAATTATCAATAAATTGACTAAGTCTGTCAATTTCCTGCCTATTAGACAGACAAATCCAGTTGAGAAGTTAGTCAAATTATATGTCAATCAAATTATGAGGTTGCATAAGGTGTCAAAGTCTAATAGAGATGACAGGTTTACTTCCAGATTGTGGAAGAAAGCTTAGGAAGCTTTGAGCACACGACTGACTTTCAGTACAACATTTCACCCTCTGACTGACCAGAGGGAACTATTCAGACCTTGGAGTATCTACTAAAATTATGTGCCATTACTTTAGTGAAAGTTGAGAATCACATATAACTTCGGTAGAATTGCTTACAATAATAGTTATCAGGCTAGCATTGAGATAACTCTATATGAAGCCTTGTATGGAAGGAAGTGCATGACACATCTATGTTAGGCTAAAATAGGTGAAAAAAAGATCATTGGTGCTTATTTAGTTGATGATGCTACTGAAAAGATTAGACTAATCAGAGACTGACTGAGGCCAGTGCACGATAGACAAGAAATATTACGATGCCAAGCACAAACCTTTTGAATTTGAAGTTGGAGAGTTTGTTTTTATAAAGATTAGTCCATTGAAAGGTGTGCAATGATTTGGGAAGACAAGAAAATTGAGTTCCAAATTGGTCAATTTATTTGAGATTATGGAGAGGATTGGGAAGGTGACTTACAGTTTGACTTTACCTGCACATATGCAGGGAGTGCATAATGTTTTCCACATTTCTTCACTGAGAATATATATTACAGATGAAGCTAGTAGGGTAATAGCATACTCAATTGATACTCAGTCTGATCTGACTTATGTTGAAGAGCCTGAAAAGATTTTGGAATATGATGTGAACAAGCTACGAAATAGAGAGATTCCATTCATGAAGATTTTATGGAAGCGTGGCCCGAAAAGCATACTACTTGGGAGAAGGTTTCTGAGATGCAAGAAAGATATACACAACTTTTCAATTGGGGTATGTTCATTTTCATGTCTCTTTTCCAAATTTTGCGAACAAAATTTTATAATGATGGGAGATTGTAACTAAAAATAATAATAATAAAAAAAATAAAAATAAGGGTCGATTTCCAAAGGAACTTCTTGGTTGGGATTAGATCGCAACCTTTACCGCTTTACTCATTCGATCGTATCCGGTTAGAACGAGCGAGAGAGGAGAAACTATCGTATCCGAGAGCGATAGAAAAAGAAGAAACAATAGAAGAAGGTGAAGTCAAAGTTAGAAGGAAACCTTCGTTCTAGTAGAATGGCTTCGCTAGACTTCGCGCGTGCAAGAAGAAGAGAAGAGGACTCGAGACGTTCTGCGTTGAGTTTAGACAGGAGGAAGAAGAAGAAGAAGAATGCGGAGAAGTCTAAAGAGGAGAAAGATTGTATGTGCAATGTTGGCACGGTGCTCGTGAAGGAAGAGAAGGCGAAGGGAGAAGGAGAAGAAGAAGAAGAAGAAGAATGCAGAGTCTCATATCTGAGATATGACACCAAGCCCTAGCCGACCGGATGAGGAGGAAGGGAGGAGGTTGCGCCTTCGAATGCTGCCACCATGCGAAACAAAGGAGGAGATTTCGATGTTGGGCTTGCACAGAGGAAGAGGAAGAAGTAAAGACCGTGGTGTTGTCCACATTGACTTGCGCGGTGTTGTCTACATCGAGCTGTGCGAAGGAGAAGAGGGCAACAACATTGTTTGCGTGAGGGAGAAGAGGAAGGAAATCAAGGAAAGACAAAGAATCGCAAAGTTGTGATGGATCGATCTCTTCCCGATCGATCGAAGGAGAAGACTCAAGCTCGTGCGGGTCATGTGCATGAGGTTAAGGCAGGGGCTGAGTGGTATACAAGGTAAAACATTTTAGTTATAATTTAATATTTATATTTTATATATAGTTAAGATTATTCATTTCATGTTAATTGTAAATGCACTCGGATCAAGAGGAAATTGGGAGAAGCAAGATTCAATTTCAAAATCGAGAGACGAATCACTTTAAAAGATAAGGTATGTTTTAAAAAAAATTATTAAAGTTTAATATACATAATTAGGAATTGATGTTCAATAAAATATTAATGTTTAACAATAATTAAGGTTGAAGAACATTTAATCCTAGAAGAACGGGGAATAGGGAATTGGTGTGGCAAGCAAGTTAAGCAAGGTGAGTGATTATTTTCTTTTATGCATTAAATTAATATTTTAATAAATAAATAATTGCTTTATTAAATGATTTAAAATAAGTTTTTCAGATATATCTTGCATATTGAAAGTCTAAAATGACATATAAGATGAGAAGAAAATAACTTACATATAAAGGTACATTTTAAAGGATTTTAATTGATATGAAATGTTAATTAAAGAATTAAGTCATACAAGATTGGCCCCAGATGATACTGTCAAGGGATGCAATGTACCCGTGCATGTTAAAAGAAATGGTTTGAGGATATCTTTGAGTACAATTTGAGGGTACTTTCGGGTACAATATTGAGGGTGTACTTGGATCTATTTTTTAGGATACACTCGAGTATGACGATATTCCGGTGATGACTATTAAAGATGTTAAAATGGTAAATACCTAAAGTGAAACAGGAAGAAATAAAATTAAAGTGAAATTTCAAAGTTTGATAAAGAAATGAGCTGCATTTTTTTTTGTCATTCATACATAGCATACGCATCGTAATTTAATGCATATTATATTATAATTACTCACTAAGTTAATACTTACAGTTCAAATTAATGTCTTTTCTTAGGAGAAGAAAAACTTTAGGTTGATATATCGGGTAGGAGAGATTTGGATTACAAGAGAAATACTGCAGCTGATAGGTATTAATTATGATATGTTTGTGGTTTTTTTTTATTGTTTCTTTCATTTACTGTTCAGTACTGGTTTTAGATGTGGTTTTCAAATCATGTTGATACTTTTGGATGTTTAAATATTATTACACTTTGAGGATTAATTGCTCTTTTATATATATTAGAAATTTTAAAAATCTGGATAGTTAGTTCGATGTTAATACCGTCCGACCACAGAATGTTAAAAATATCAAGTAAGTTAACATTCAGATTATTTGAATATGCAATATAATTCCCACATCACCCGCTTAGCCAAACACTAAAAAGACTCATATATCAATACATACCGTTATTTTATTTTCCTCTTTCATATATATAATTTTCCTATACTTAACTTCAAAATCAACACGCAGGAGTTATTATGTCTGCAGCATCTGACAAGCTACAAAAATATTTACCGTGTCCCAGTTTAACCCTAGCTCCTCAATTGATGTATGATTTCCCTTATAGAGAAAACACTACACTTTTCTACAAGTAAACAAATCTCTGCAGAGTTGCCATGCAAAATTCTAAATAGCTAAATGCTGCATCACTTGTGAAATCAACTGAAGGCATGCAACTAACCTCAAGTATGATTACCATAAGAGAGTCCACTCTGAACTCAATTAGCCAACAAATTCTTACTCTAATCCCCAAGGAGTCGCCTGGTGAAGAGCAAATCATCTAAATAATGCATCCTTCTGTTTTCACTAGGTTGCCTCAAATATTTTTATTTGTTTCCCCTAAGCAGTGTTCTCCTCTTAATGTTTTTAAGACCAATAAATCATTGTGATTAATCCCAGAAAAGTTAACTCATCATTTATCTGCAGAAATCACCTGGTTGAATCCACGCTCAAATTGAAGATGAGGTCACTTAAAAAGGAAAAATTATAATGTAGGATTGCAAACATTTTTCAGAAGATTCATTGAACTTCCTTGAACTGCAAATTAAGTGCCCGTTTGGGGCGACTTATAGGGTGCGGTGACGTTGTGAAAACGTCGCATTCCCGTTTGAATGTCATGATCGGGACGGAATTTTTCATGTCGCGACGTTCTAATATCGTCATTTCCTTCATCGCTTCGCAAGTCAGCCACCCCCTGCGTCCCATGTATGATTTTAGCGATTAGGAAAGAATTTCTGTGATGCCCTCGATCCCTTGCCCCCTCGCCCTTTCCAGAGAATAGCATCGCAGTTCTCCCTCCTGCCTCGCCTCCCTCGCCTCGCACCCTCGCCTCGCTAGGAGAATCGCCTCCCTCGCTTTACCTCGCAACCTTGCCTCGCCAGGAGAATCGCACCCTCACCAGGAGAATCGCCTCCCTTGCCTCGCCTCGTCAGGAAAATCGCACCCTCGCCCTTTCCAGGACATTTTTTCTATGTTTTTGTTAAGGTAATTTTCAACTTGTAATTATTGTTTTACCATTTCTAATTATCATCAGAAAATCCTAAAGGCTTTGAATGCTATTTAACGAGAAAGGTATAAGATTATTGGAAAGTAAGGATGTGCATTCCGAGCACACACTTCTTAAGTATTTACATATCTCACACCTAAACTTTCATATTTACAACCTATGCATAAATTGTGATATGAAAGTTTAGGATTTTCTATTAAGAATTGTGTTAAATTGTTTTATACAAATACGAAAGTTTAGAGGGAGTCTGTTCAGGTCATCTCTATTTTCATCTGCACGTCTTTTTGTTATTTTTTTTTCAGGATCTGACAATTTTTTTTTTTTGTTTCTTTTGATACTCATGAGAGTATGAGCACTGTATGTTATCTTTTGAACTGATCTGAGATGATTTTTGAATTCTGTATTACATACTTCTGTTCTCATTTTAGTTCTGTTGCAAACAGCTAAACCAAAAAGGAGAAAAATAATTATTTATCCAACAACAGTTCCCAGTAAGTTATTATGAACAAGCTCAGCTTATTCTGATAATCTACAGATTATCAAAATAATCTGCAGATTATCAAAATAATCTACTTATCAATATATTATAAATAATCAACAGCTGCCCCAAACAGACCCTAATTGTTTGTAACCTAGAACAACAGGAAACCAAAACTAGGATACATGGATAGCTACTACCATGAGCAAAACTTTTCTTACTCTTCTGCCCCTCCTAAGAAGTTTATCCTCACACGTCAAATCTATTTCAACATTTAAAAAAAACAAAGAAAGTTCAAGAAAGAGCAACAATGAAAGCCCAAGATAGCAAAATAGAATCACATCTAAAAATTAGAGGGCCAAGAGTATGAGCCATGGAAACCAAGGAGTGGGAGAGGGCTGTCTCACGAGCAGTCTAGCGCATAGGGGAGTCCATTAGAAAGTGAGAACACAACATAAGAGACATGAAGAAGTCAAGGAAAAAGTTTGGGACTAAGCCGATTACTAGCAATTGTTCAAGCTTCAACAACTTCTCTTTTGTCATCACACCGCTCTATTTTGATCATGTCCGTCATAAGATAAGAAGGTTGGAAGGAGAAATGAGCACAAATAGGCTATAGCATAAGCATAGATAGGGAGGCAAGTGCATCCACATGGGAGTAGAAGATTCGGAAGGAGATGAAGGCTAAGGTCGTGGCGTTAGAAAGGTATAGTAGAGGGAAGGCTGGAGATAGTGTAGGGAGGATGAAGGTTTTAATTGCCTAATTGAAATTGTTCTGCCATTAATAGTTGTATTGACTGCAAAGGGAGAGAGATAAAAGAGTATATATATCTATACATATACATACATATATATACATATACATATATCTATATACATATATATAGATATATATACATATACATACATATATACATATACATATATATATACGTATACATACATGTACATATGCATACATATAGATATATATATCTATACATATACATACATATATATACATATACATATATCTATATACATATATATAGATATATATACATATACATACATATATACATATACATATATATATACGTATACATACATGTACATATGCATACATATAGATATATATATCTATACATATACATACATATATATACATATACATATATCTATATACATATATATAGATATATTGCGATGGAGGCTCTGCTAGGGTTAGGGATTTGCGACGATTTCATGGTGATTTACGGTGAGGGTGATGATGCTTCTCCAAATCGGTGGTGACATCTTTCCTATTTCCTCTTCTAAGTTAATTTCTTGCGTTCTCCCTCTGCTGGCGAGATTTTCTTCGATTTTAGGGGATTTTGGCCTGTCCGATTTCTGAGTTTTGAAGTTCTCTGAATTTATTTGGGGAATTTGCTGCTGGAAATTAAAGAAATTGAGATTTTTGCGGTGGTTTTGGCTAGTGCTTTTTTTGAAGTTAGATTTATATTTGCTCTGGTCGATTGGAGTGTTTTTTGGTTTTCCTGAACATTTTTTTTTTGGTTTTTTGATGGAGAAATCCTTTGTGGAAGCTCTCTCGGGGGCCCAATCCTCAAAGATCAGTGGTTGTGGGCATTTTCCTCAGTCATTTCATGATGCTTTGAGTGATGGTGGTGATTATAATTTTATTCATAATACTGGTATGAAAAACAGCAAGTTTGCAGTGTATGTTTTCTAAAGAAGATAATAATAATCTGGCTTCGTCTGCTCGTCATGTTCTTGTAGGGAAGTTCGTTTTGGGACACCCCAAAATGGATTATATATGTAGGGAATTGGATGCTTTGAAATTTACGGGAGTTAGGAAATTTGGTTTGCTTGATGGGCGTCATATTCTGATCCAATTATTTAATGACGAAGATTACACTAGTTTATTTTCTCGCTGATTTATTAAAATTGATAATACAACCATGAAAATTTTGAAGTGAACAACAAATTTTGATCCTAAAGAGGAACCCCCTCTAATTCCGGTTTGGTTGCATTTTCCAGGTTTAAAATTTCATTTATTCAATCATGAGATACTTTTCTCCCTTGCTGTGGCATATGTCAAACCACTTAAAATGGATGGGCCCACTTTTCTATTGAACAGGCCTTCTGAAGCACGTATTTTAGTTGAGAGGGATATAACGTTACCGTTTTGTGATGAAATCTGGATTGGGACTGCACATAAAGGCTGCTGGCAAAAGGTGGAAATTGAAAAACATTCCCCATATTGTTCACACTGTCATATGTTTGGTCATAATGTTGTGAAATGTTACCGTCTTCATCCACATCTAAAAAAGGGAATTGTTCGTCTGCCTATAGAAAGAGATTTCAATAAACAAGTTGAAGAGAATAGGGTCAATGGCCATCATAGTGTTGAAATAATCGAAGAATTAGATGCTAAACAACCTGAAGAAGTGAAGCGTACTGAAGAAGTTATGATTACTAGTGATGATCCTGGTGCTACTATTAGTGAGGTTTCGATTGAAGATAAAGTAGATAATTGTAATGCTAATGATATTACTTCCCCTGTGCAGATTAACATACTGGAGGTTTAAACATCTTCTCCCCCAGCTAACATACATTTGGAGGTGGAAAATGGTCAAGAAAATCATGATCCTCGGGCGTATAAGGTAAACCTTCTAATGCTCTTGAAGAGGAATGGTTAGTTCAAAAAGCTAGTAGAAAGAAAGTGAAAAGGAAAAATGAGATGATCATCTAAATAAAGATAACATCATTATTGATGGGAAGTCACATTCTGATGGGGAAAAGTTTACCACCCTCCCTAGGTCAACTAGAAGGGGTGTGTTGAGGTTTAATGATTAATATTATGGTATGAAATATTAGGGGTGTGGCGGATACTGCCTCCCTTAATAGACTTAAATATTTAAGCAGAGTCCATAATCTGACTATTTTTGTTATTTTAGATCCATTTGTTTCTAAAAATAAGGAGCGCATCATCAGAAAGTTTAAGCAGTATAATCATTTTTGCAACACCAATAACAAGATTTGGATCTTTTAGAAAAAAAAATATTGATTGAAACATTGTGCAAAACGAGGAGCAATTTATCTTGGTTTACTTTAAATTCGATACCTTCGTATCCTGGGCCACCTTTGTTTATGCTAGCACTGTCCTTCATAAAAAATACTATCTTTGGGATACTTTGGCGGCTATAGGTGAAAATATTACTGATAATTGGTTCGTTGGAGGGGATTTCAAATGATTATGAACTCATCTGAAAAGATGGGAGGTAGAGGTGGAAACCTCAATCTTATTAATCAATTTAATGATAAAATTGTTGAAGCGGGTCTCTTTGATCTTGGTTACATGGGTACTCCTTTCACGTGGAGGAGAGGTCCTCCTTTCCAAAGGTTGGATTGTTTTGTTGGTAATCAACAATTTCTTAACTATTTTCATGTCACTAAAGTGCATCATCTTAATCATGCGAGGTCGGATCATAATCCCATTATGCTTTCTCTTGCTTTTACCACTAAACTCGCTAAATATCATTTTAAATTTCTGAATATTTGAACTACTCACGATACTTTTTTGAGCACTGTGAAACAGGCCTGGCATACAATTGGTGTTGGTAATCCTTGGTATGTTTTATGGCAACTGCATAAACAGGTTGTTGATGGATTAAGAAAGTGGAATGTTATGCATTTTGGTAATATTCATAATAGAGTCAAAGAGGCTCAGAAGGTTATGGATAACTTGGAGAATCTAGTTATTTGTAATCCGCAACATGTCATTGAGTTGGCCCAAGTCCATAACAATCTGTTAGAAGAGATTAATCTGGAAGAGGAGTTCTTACAACAAAAAGCTAATGATATTTATTTTACTAGTGGAGATCGCAATTCAAAATTTTTCCACGCCTCTATTAAGCATAAAAGGAATTTGAGTACTATTTTAAGTATTAATACTACTGATGGAGGGAGTATCACTGACAAGGATGAGATTGGCAACAATGCGGTGGAGTATTTTACAAATTTATTTCAATCTTCCTCTCAGACTCTCCCTATTATTTCTGAATTTTTTGAAGGTGAAAGCGAATATACTTCTAAAATTGATATTTCTAATATTCCAACGGAACAGAAGATTTATGCGGTGTTTAAGGAAATTAATATTAACAAATCTCCTGGACCTGATGGTTTCACTGCTGCTTTTTATGTAACGAGTTGGGAGATTATTAAAAAAGATGTGATTAAAGCTATTCAAAGTTTTTTCTAGGGGGAAAACCCTGAAAAATATTTTACATCTTCGCTGATTCTTCTTATTCCTAAGGGGAATGATAAATCTAGCTAGGATAAATTCAGGCCTATTTCCCTCACTTATGTGATATCTAAAGTTATTAGCAAATTGCTTGTCTATAGATCACAACCTATGTTGAGTAATATTATCTCTATTCATCAATCTGCTTTCATTAAAGGAAGGGAGATAACTGATAATATTCTTCTAGCGTAGGAGATGATGGAAGATCTGGATAAAAAGTGTCGTGGAGGTAATATGATTCTCAAACTTGATATTAAGAAGGCTTACGATACTATCAACTGGTATTTCATATTAAATATCTTGCGGGCCAGAGGTTTTCAGAATAAATTTTGCTCCCTTATTCGTAGATGGTTGGTGAATAATCATTATTCTGTTCTAGTTAGAGGAAATTCTTATGGATTCTTTTCTACCATAAGGGGAATTAAACAGGGAGATCCTTTATCCCCTAAAATTTTTATTCTTTCTTTTGATTATCTCTCCAGATTAATTAACAATTTACAAATGAACAAACCTTATACTCAATTCTCAAATAAATCTTCTATTATGGTTAGCATCAACCATTAAAGCTCTTATGCAAGTACTAGATACTTTTTAAGATAATTTCGGTATGGTTTTCAACAAAGATAAATGCAATATGTATTTTGGGAATTCTGTAAAAAGCTCTACTGTGATTTGGAGTAATAATTACACTGGGTTTCATGCTTCCTCCTTGCCCCTGAAATATTTGGGAGTAAATTTGCTTAAGGGACGTCGAAAGCAAATACAATTAGATGAAGTTGTGGAAAAGATCAAAAATAGAATTAATGATTGGAGGAATAATTTCATGTCTAATGGGGGTCGTATTACCCTCCTCAGAAATGTTCTATTAAGTATCCCTTTATATGCTCTTCAAATCTTGAATCTTAAGAAAAACACTCAGATCCAATTAGAAAGATTATTTAACCGATGTCTGTGGTCGGGTAACCAATCTAGAAAGCATTGGGCGTCATTTGATAAAGTTGCCAAGCCTTTTGCAGCTGGGGGTCTTGATTTAAAGAGTTTGAAGCAAATCTCTGACATTAGTATGTGCAAGTTGTGGTTCAAATTTCGTGTTAATACTTCGTTATGGGCTCGTTTTTTTCTTCATAAATATTGTCCTAAGTCAAATCCGGCTATAGTTCAGTGGAAAGTGGGGGATTCTAAGAGTTGGAAAGCTATTTAGAAAGCAAGAGAGGTCCCGAGAAAATTCATGTTTTGGGAAGTGGGTGAAGGTAATATTTCCTTTTGGTACGATAATTGGGGCTTAGGGGATACCGGTATTATCTATTACTTCTCCACAGAATAATAAATTGACTATCTCCGATGTTTGGTTGGACGAAAATTGGGATGTTAATAAATTAAGGTCTCTTACTGGGGATAGAACTGAGTTTGTTACTGAGATTCCTATTAAGAAGGAGGGCAAAGATACCAACATTTGGAAAAATTCCTATAATATATCTCCATCGAAGCAACTGTATTCGAATATATATTTTCATGAAAAATGGCGGTGGGGTAAAATTATTTGGAATAATTTTCTAACTCCCTCTATCTCTTTTTTCTTATGGAGATTTTTTCTTAATATACTTCCTCTTGATGATATCTTAAGCTTAAAGGGTTGAAATTTGTTTCACAATATCATTTATGCAAGAATGTGTCGGCCGTTTTTTTTTTAAGTTCGTGATTTGAAAAAGTGAATGATTTTGTGATTTTGAAAATAATTTAATTATAAATATAACCTTTTTTGATTTTTTTTAAATGTAATATTTTAATTTTAAAATAGGTGAGACCAAACGGGTCTCACATTTAAATAGTTTAGATCATTGAATACAATACTACGGGTAATACACTTATCCCGAAGAATAAATATATCACTTGTGATAGGGATTCAATCACCTAGACTAAAGAATTTGTGACATCCATATTGGTCTGCGAAATATTTTATAAAAAGGCCAACAAGTTCCCCTACCTAACAT
>NW_018165439.1:32738-35733 GCF_001263595.1 Phalaenopsis equestris | reverse complement strand
AGAGGATTTACACCGTACCGCACGGTAACCTCGGAATCCTAAAGTGTTAGGACTTATAATTGTACAACAGAATTGTACAAAAAGCCTAAAGAGTGATCCTATGGGTTGTTATTTAAACTAAAGATAATAATAAATGATGTGAATGTGTTTTGCTGCTGTAGATCCACCTGAAAATTGTTTCTCGTCGCGCTGCCCACAGTATTCGCTCCAAACTCCTTGTAGTAGCATCTCCTGGTTTAGTTTTAGTTTTGAACATGCTCCTAACCACTAGGTTATTCTATACTAAGACATAACATATCAAAGTAACTAAGCATGCAGTGTGAAAGAACAATAACAATGTACTGTACAGTAAAGAGAAAAGACAATATAACATACTGAAAGAAGAGCATTACGTGCTGTAAAGAGTAGTATAACATGCTGGGGAAACAATATAACATGCTTTAAAATAAAATGTTGTAATATAAATTAAACATGTACACCTGAGAGATTCATTGCTCCTTTAAATTTAGCTATTATGCGTTGTGTAAAAAAGGAAAGTATGATCTGAAAAAGACATAACAGAAACAGATAAATCATAGGAAAAAGACAAACAAATAAAATAAAATACAATATCACATATAAAGGACCAAGGATAGGAAATTTATATGTGATACTGGAATGTCCCCAATTGTCAGGAGGATTTGAGTGTAGGACAAACTCAAATCCCGGAGCATTGGGTTTCAGTTTTGGTCAAGTTAAGGTAAGAATTTCATTATTGGATCTAATTAAATCTGTCATGAATCACAATCTAGTGCATACTCGTGTCTAGTATCCTTATAAACTCACAAACTGGGGTTAGATGCTTGGCTTCTTAGGAACATTTGAAAATTAGGATGATAAACTATCTCTTAAGTTGTGCTTCTAAGATCTAGGATGTCTGCACTTTAATTTAAACTTGAAGTGTCTTAAAATGTCTAATCTCAATTAAGTGTCTTTCCACTAACCCTCAAACATCTATAGATCCAATTTAGCTCGCTATCAAGCTCCTAAAACCTAGGGGTAAACTCATAGTTTTGGCAAAAGAGTTGTGAGTTGTGCTTCAATCCTAGTTAAAGGAATTGGATTTTAAATTGATTCAAAGCTTAAAGGATCTAAGAGAAAGTCCACTAATCTCTCAATCCTTATCTAAATTCTCATTTCTTCCGATTCCAACTAGTCTTCCAATTTGCAATTCATTTTTCCTTATGTAAAAGAAAAGGTGGATTGTTCACTATCTTATCTCCTCTTTAGATTTTATCATCCAAAAAATTCAAATTTCAATTTTAATTTTCTCTTATTTTCTCTTTCTCTCCTATTTCCCTTGAGATTATAAATCATTTCTGAATATAATTAAATCGAAAATTCTCATTTTTAACTTTACCGTTGAAAAAAAGAAAAAAAAACAACACGAACCATTTTTAAAACCAAATTAAATCAATAAAACTCACAAATGTATCGGTCTAAAACATTTAAATTCGTTAAAAAAGACAATGATCGAATCAATCCCGAGAAGGATATCCTTTCCAAAAGTCAATCTTGCGCATTTCCAAACCCCTATTGAATTAAATTTATATCAAATCCATGCTTTCTTCAAAATGAAATTATATAAACTTTTCTTTTTTTTTTATTTCACAAGTCACCAAACCAGCTCCAAACAAACCCAAACAAGCTCACGGGTAAAGCCAAAAAGAGAGATAAAATGCCACCAAACCAGCCCCAAATAAACCAGCTTTAAAGCAATGGTAGAAAATCCCGAACCGAGCCAGTTAATTCAACTCAAAAGCAAAGGCAGAAAACCCCAAACCGAGTCAGTTAATTCGGCTCAAAACGAAGGTAGAAAACTCCAAAAGAATCAAAGCTAAATCTCTATTTAATATAAGTATATTTTCGGCCAACATTTAATCCATCAAGAAGGTAAATTCGATCTCATTAAATGAACTAAAATAGGGTCTTTTAAACAAAATTTCATGAAGTCATAACCAAGCCCCTCCCACAAGGAGGCAAAATTGAACGCAAAAAAAAATGATTTTCCACTTTTAAAGTGGCTTCAGCATGTATTCCAACAAACGGGGAAATAAAAGAAGCAAGGTGTGAGCCCCAAATGTGATTTTTTCAACTTTAAAAAATGATTTCTAGCATATATTTTAATAAGGGGCAGCAAGGGAAACAACATGGGAGCCACAAATGTGATTTTCCAACTCATAAAATAATTTTCAGCATATTTTCTATCAAAGGGCAGCAAGAGATGAAATAAATGAGCTCCAAATATATTTTTTTAGCTCATAAACATAATTTCCAGCATGTTTCCCATCAAGAGGGCAACGAGAAAAGCAAAATTTGAGCCCCAAATGTAATTTCCAGCATTTAAAAATAAACTTCCAGCATATATTTCAATAAGGGGCAGCAAGGGAAACAACATGGGAGCCCCAAATGTAATTTCCAGCATTTTAAAATGAACTTCCGTCATATATTTCAATAAGGGGCAGCAAGGGAAGCAACATGGGAGCCCCAAATGTAATTTTTCTAACATATAAAACAATCTCAACATGTATTCCAGCAAAAGGGTGAGTATGAGGGACATGAAATGAACCCCTAAATACATGTGTTTTCTCACAAAGCAATTTCCAACACATATTGCAGTAAAAAGGGGAGGTAATAGGAACATGAGATGAGCCCTCAAACACATGTTTTGTTTCACAAAACAATTTCCAACACATATTGCAGTAAAAATGGGAGGTAATAGGAACATGAAATGTAAGCCCAAACGTTTTTTTTTTCCCAATTTATAAAGCGTTTCCAGATTCATGTCATTCGAAATAATATAAAGTAGAGGAGAGGAGAAGAATACTTCTTTTCAACAGATTTGAGATAAAACTATAAGAATGGTTCAAGAAAAGACCACTCCAAGCGAAATATTCTTCCTAAAGAGCCCAAGAAACGATCACCACAAATGCTCCACGTCACAAGCACTCGGAAT
>NW_018165439.1:32110-32728 GCF_001263595.1 Phalaenopsis equestris | reverse complement strand
AGCTTAAAGAGGATTCCGGCAACACTCTTCTTCCTAAAAGCTTCAGAAAATAACACCCCGCAAATGCCTTCGAACAGCAAAAACAGAGAAGATTTTTTATAACAGCAAGCTTTCTTCCCTCAAGAACTCTCTCTTTAAGAACTCTCTCAAAATTTTCAACAACCCCCAAGCCACAGAAGATGAGAAGAAAATGTAAGTTAGAAAAGATTTTGGCAGCACCTCCCCACTCTCAGAAATTTCGGCCAAACCTAGATTTTTCCCAAATGGGGTTTTATAAGCATGAGAGGAGAAGAACAGACACCTACCAGCCACCTCCCAGCCTCCCTAGTAAGCAAATCATGTGAAGGGAGAGGAGAAAGATTTAAGGCAAGAGGAAATACAGCCTAGGGCAGAGGAAGAGCCGGCCAGGTGGAGTTCCACCGTTGGGAAGCTGCTCGGTCGAGCAGAGATCGAGGAAGTTGCGTGCGCGAATGGACCGCGTGTGAGGCACGACTGTCAGAGAAGACCCGGGAGAGGAAGATTGGGCTCGGCGAGCCATGGCGTCGCCCGATCGATCCCTGCCTAGAAGATGAGTCGTCGGAGTTAGGGCACGCCCGAGCTGCTCTCGGTCGAAGAAGG
>NW_018165439.1:28124-32098 GCF_001263595.1 Phalaenopsis equestris | reverse complement strand
GGGCCAGACTGTCAGAGAAGACCCGGGAGAGGAAGATTGGGCTCGGCGAGCCATGGCGTCGCCCGATCGATCCCTGCCTAGAAGATGAGTCGCGGGAGTTAGGGCACGCCCGAGCTGCTCTCGGTCGAAGAAGGAAAAAGACAAAAAAATACCGTGGGTTAGATGAATAGAGTTTAGGTTTTATAAATATTATATAATTAGAAATATAAGTATAAAAATATTTAATTTTTTAAGTAAAAATTTGATTTGCACATTTTAATTTGTGTGTGAAATCATTGCAAATTGGATGTCCTTTATAGATATTTTTGATGTTCCAGACGCGCTGGCGCGGTCCAATTCACCGTCGGATGTCATTTTGACGAATTCTTTGATTTACGTGTCAATTTTCTCGTGTCAAAAATATGGCAATATGGGTGTCCTTTCCTACCCAAATTAGTATCCCAGACGCGTTGGTGCAGTCCAATTTGTCGTCAGAGGTCATCCGGAGAAGTTCGCATTCTTACCCATCTTCTGGGCTTAATTGAAGTCCAATTTCGTAAAATTTTGTGAATTTTGTGTGTATGTGACGAAAAAATCGTGACGAATATCTTCCTAAGGCTTGAAGTTCTATTGAAAACTTTTCCTCTGAGTCTTCGCAAAATAACCCATAACCGCTCGTTCATAAGACGATAGTCTTGTGCCAAAGATGGTAGACATCAAAGGAAAATAAGAATTGGCTAGAATTTTCTAAAAGTGCGGGTATCAATTCTAATTTTCTAAGACGGTCAATAAGAACTCCTAGAACTAGATCCTAGGCTCTAAGGAGGAGAAGAGAAGACCTCACAAAAATGAGGTCAACAGAATGACGAGGAATCGATGGTGCATCTTTTCTTCCAGTGTTCTTATGCTAAAGAAATTTGGAATACATTGGGAAAACACTTTCATATTAATTAGCGTGATTGTAATGATATCAAAAACTACCTTTTAAAGTGGAGGGCTGCAGATATGATGGATTCCAAATTAGCTAGCATCCCTGTATTGGTGATTTGGTTTATTTGGGTGGCAAGGAATGATCATAAATATCAAAATTTGGGTTTGTTCCCGACTAATATGGTTGCTTATATTCTTTCTTATATATTTCGTGCTAGCCATAATTTGGGGTTGAATGATGATTTACATCCACCAAAGGTGGGTAGGATGGCCACTACTATTAAGTGGCAACCCCCTCCTAAAGACTGGATCAAAGTGAATATTGATGGAAGTTGGACTTCTAAGGCAGCTGGAGCTGGAGGTATTTTTAGAGATTATTTAGGCTTGTGCAGATGTTTCTTTGCTTCTCCGATTATTGCTTCATCCCCTTTTGAGGCCGAATGCTGATCATTTTTACTCTCCCTGAAGGTAGCTATTGCTTTTAAATTCTCAAATCTGATTATTGAGACTGATTTGTTTAATCTCTATAAGGAGTTTGATATGAATAATATATCTAAATGGAATGTCGTGGTAATCTGGAATAGAATAAGAGAGCTTATTCATAAATTCAATATTTCTATTCTTTTGTCACATATCCTAAGGGAGAGCAACTCCCCGGCGGATTGGTTGGCTGGAAGGGGTAAAATGGAGGAAAGTTTATTTGTTGGTGTTTCACCTGGGAATCATCTAAAATATCTTCTGAGGGGGGACTCTATGGATTTACCTTATATTAGGCCATGAGAAAATTTATTTTCTGGATATTGAAGGTTGTAATGCTTGTTTGGAGAGATTTATCTATATTTGCTTTGAAGGCATGAATATGACTACGGTTTTAAAGAAAAAGTGAGATTTAAATTCAGTTTTTATGATGTTTTTACATCCCATCAAAAAATATCTCATATTTAAGGCTTATTCAAGTTAGCATTGAATGTTATCGGAAGGGTGGACTAAATTCTGTGGTTACGGAATTTATTTAACCTTAATGTATATTTTGGCATTGGAGTAATTAAAGGCTTTTAGGTACTTTTTGTGGTAACTTTTATTTCAGGATGGGAAGATGCCTAAATTTAAATAACTGGATCATTTTCAATTTTTTAGCTGCATATTTGGTATGGGGATTATCAAATTTCGGTTATTTGATATTGATGCAATTTGGTAAGATATTTACGACAAATTTGGCAAGGCCTATTTGGATGTCGTGATTATCAAAAATTGACATTTATGGCTATCTTGATTATCAAATATTTGGCATATTTAGCTGTAGTAATTGCGTTATATTTGGCAAAGCAATTACGGTTTTAATAGCTGCACATTTGGCATGGAACTTATTGTATTCGGTTATTTGATGCATATTTCGCATGGGATATGGCAGATTTGCTTTATAACCATTTTATCTACAATTAGGTTGCAGTTTTTTTTTATGGAATTCATTGGAATCATTTAGGATTGCAATAAAATACAATCAAGGGACTGAGAATTATGGAAGTTTTTTATGTGAACCTAATTTTTTGATTGTGTATCAGAAACAGTTACAAGAAGATTTTATTATGGAGGAGTTCTGAAGCGGTTTTACACTAACAATTCGCACCATATGGAGTATAATTTTGTTTGTTTGCAGGATGTAAGACTTGAATTTTGGGATAGGATGGTATTGCAATTTTATTTTCTGGTATCAAGTAAGGTGGTCGGCAGCCTCTAGAGATCGTCGGACTATACAAAGCAACTAGTTCCGATTGTATCTTTGAATTTATTTATTTTGGGTTTTTAAATTTTATTTTGGGAATACTTGTATCATATTTATTCCAATGGCCATTTACACATTCAGCATTTTCATAACAAGCAACCACTTCAAATTTCTTCAATGCAGAGAATCACAATATTTGGTGTCAAGCATACGTAATACAAGCAAATAAATTAATAAGCCAATTATTATAGCTTCAACTCTATTACCAGAATTTGAGGAAGATTTCAATTTAAGTGAATAAGGATAATCAGAATAGGAGAAATAATTTACAAAGCAAAATGTTATTATCTTAAAGAGAGTGTTTGTGTGTGTTTATATATATATATATATATATAATCACTACTAATTCTACACCATTTCTTAATTTTGCAAGCAACGCAAGTTACATAAAAATGTATATAAATTTTATTTTCTTCATAATACAACAAGACTCATCTAATTCCTCTACAAATCATTATCTTTAATACTGAAAAATTGTTTGAAAGGTTTACTTACTTTTAGGAGATTATTTAAATTGATTGTTATAATACTATCTTATTCATTCTTTATCTCATTTAAATAAACTCCCTCGATAATCTATATCAATAATAATAACTCCAAGTGCACAACAAAAACAATAAAAGCATCAACTATAAGCAACTCTTTACGTAATATTTACTTGTCTTTCTTCCATTCTGTTTATTTGAAAAAATTAATACTCACACATTGTTGAGGGTGCCTGCTAGCATACAAGAAAAACCACAAGCGTCACCTAAAATATCAACTCCAATTCAAAGAAATACAGAATTGAAGACACCTTAAGTTTTAATCACTAGAACAAAAGGCGAACTCTCAAATTCTCTTAAATAAGAAAACTTAATGCTAAACAGTTAAGTATTGCTAGGATCTAATTACTATAAATAAGCATCAACAGCAAGACTAGAAATTGAAGATGATATGTTATTAAAACATTCATATCCAGCTAAATTTACAGGAAGTTCAGTATGCTCGATTAGATGTAGAAATAAGCAAATCCTAATTTGAAGCAAAAGGAATATGCCAGTAATGAATGGAGTAGACGAAAACATAGAAAATAAGGAACATTATAAAGAAGCAGAAAAGGATTGAAAAGTAAACATGACTGAAGGAATAGGATAAGGTAGAGGGACCTAAAAATAAAATTGTAAAAATTTTTCAGCAACAAAAACGTTAAATAACAAGAAGTAAATAAGTTAAAGGATGGTTACAAGGGAATGGAAATAGTAAATTAATTAAACGCTAAAAATATAAACACCCCCCCCCC
>NW_018165439.1:984-9030 GCF_001263595.1 Phalaenopsis equestris | reverse complement strand
ATTTATTCCAATGGCCATTTACACATTCAGCATTTTCATAACAAGCAACCACTTCAAATTTCTTCAATGCAGAGAATCACAATATTTGGTGTCAAGCATACGTAATACAAGCAAATAAATTAATAAGCCAATTATTATAGCTTCAACTCTATTACCAGAATTTGAGGAAGATTTCAATTTAAGTGAATAAGGATAATCAGAATAGGAGAAATAATTTACAAAGCAAAATGTTATTATCTTAAAGAGAGTGTTTGTGTGTGTTTATATATATATATATATATATAATCACTACTAATTCTACACCATTTCTTAATTTTGCAAGCAACGCAAGTTACATAAAAATGTATATAAATTTTATTTTCTTCATAATACAACAAGACTCATCTAATTCCTCTACAAATCATTATCTTTAATACTGAAAAATTGTTTGAAAGGTTTACTTACTTTTAGGAGATTATTTAAATTGATTGTTATAATACTATCTTATTCATTCTTTATCTCATTTAAATAAACTCCCTCGATAATCTATATCAATAATAATAACTCCAAGTGCACAACAAAAACAATAAAAGCATCAACTATAAGCAACTCTTTACGTAATATTTACTTGTCTTTCTTCCATTCTGTTTATTTGAAAAAATTAATACTCACACATTGTTGAGGGTGCCTGCTAGCATACAAGAAAAACCACAAGCGTCACCTAAAATATCAACTCCAATTCAAAGAAATACAGAATTGAAGACACCTTAAGTTTTAATCACTAGCACAAAAGGCGAACTCTCAAATTCTCTTAAATAAGAAAACTTAATGCTAAACAGTTAAGTATTGCTAGGATCTAATTATTATAAATAAGCATCATCAGCAAGACTAGAAATTGAAGATGATATGTTATTAAAACATTCATATGCAGCTAAATTTACAGGAAGTTCAGTATGCTCGATTAGATGTAGAAATAAGCAAATCCTAATTTGAAGCAAAAGGAATATGCCAGTAAAGAATGGAGTAGACGAAAACATAGAAAATAAGGAACATTATAAAGAAGCAGAAAAGGATTGAAAAGTAAACATGACTGAAGGAATAGGATAAGGTAGAGGGACCTAAAAATAAAATTGTAAAAATTTTTCAGCAACAAAAACGTTAAATAACAAGAAGTAAATAAGTTAAAGGATGGTTACAAGGGAATGGAAATAGTAAATTAATTAAACGCTAAAAATATACCCAAAAAAAATCAGGAACAGAAAGGAATAAACAAAAAATTAGCAGATTAAAAAATTTTCATTGTCATTAAAAGTATCCAAACCAATTGGGATACGCTTCATGAATCCTTATTCTTGTTCACCAAGGGTTGCATGAGGAACTAAACTTGTTTTTTTAATATTGAACAACTTATATTCATATAACTTTTGATCAACCCATTTTACTATCTATTCTTTGGCCGTAATTTCATGTACATATTTTATGGATGCATTTTACCTTTCAAGTTTTGTTAGCCATCCATCAAAAATATTCATATCTTTTACACAAATAACTTTCTTATTAATATTTTTTTAATTACCCAACTCTTAGATCCACTCAACTTAGCTAACCCAATTGCAGCTTAAAAAGTTTACAAAAATTGGATCCAGCTATAATCTCTTAGAAGAAAATAAATCAGCCTATGCTCATATTAGTTTCACAATCATACAAATTGCTACAGGAATCTTACGAGCATGGTGTGGCCCCTAGTTTCAATCCTCACATAAAGAAACAAAAGAAACCCCCAACATAACATAGCAATAATGAAAAATAATAACTTTCAGAACATAATGAACTGGATCAAAATCCTTACCAGTAAAAAATGAACAAACCAAAATGTCTATCAAATAATGCACTAGCAATCATTGACAAGAAAACATTTAGAAGACTTTGTGGATAGGATTCATCTCAGTTTTTGAGCATTTAAAACCTTCAAAAACAAGTTTTGATGATTAATTTAATATCAACATTAAAATTAGCCTTATACCAACTATTTTGGGCCAACTTTATGAATATAATTAAAAAATGCAGTTGAGTATAATCTACTTAAATTAAAATAAACTAATTTATTGAGTTCATTAGTTTTAGGTAATACATAACCAAGCATCAAAAAAGTTTTCAAGATGCAAAAGATTGGAATTTAGTCTAATAACTTTCAGTTATGACTTTTAAAATCAAGAGCATCAAACATGCTCTCATTTAATTCAAACTGTAAAGAAAGATCTAATAAATCCAAAAATCACTCCTCAATAGGGGTAAGCATTTGGTCGATTCAGATGGTTTGGTTTTCAAATTGGGTAAACCGATTTCAACCGAAATCCAAAATCCAAAGTATCAAACCAAACAAAATTTTGATAAAACCGAGCCATTCAAACTAAAATTTAATTCGGCTTAAACAGTCAGTTTTACATAAACCGAAATATAGCTTGAAGATATAAGGATATGATGATAACGAGAGAATATAAAAATTATTAAGGGATTATATAATATTGATCACTAGAAAATTTGCTTCTAAATATTTGAAGAAATACTTACATGCATACCAACCAATCCTTATGTATTTACATATCCAACGTCTAAAAAGAAATTAATTGTACAGTTTTCGGTTCTTTCGATAAAATAAGAAGTAAAATCGAACCGTAAACCAAAAATCAAACTTCAACATTTTAAAACCGAAACAGATTTTTTTTTTTAACCATACTGAATCAACCAAGTTGACTCGGTTTGGTTTGGTTTAAACCAAATAATACACCCCTACTTCTCAAACACTTCTTAATCTAATCATGAATATTTGATGAACACAATACATAATGTGTGCTACAAGTTTTAATGATACCAAAAAAGACGGGAAATGAAGCAAAGAATGATAAAATGAGGGATATCAAAACGCAAGGAGCAAACAATCATTAACAACTTCATCCTTCTCTTCATTTCATAACCGCAGATTACCATCTTTTCTTATGGAGAATATTTTTCTGTTTTGATCTTATTTTCTATTTTTAGTATTATGCTAATAAGAGAAAATAAGTATTGGGCTTTATCTAGGGAGGGATGGGGCAAAAAAATCCTAGTTATTGGATTGAATCCACATCTTTTCATTTGTTATGTTTTCATTTGTTATGTTTTTAGGGTTTTAGGGTTTAGGGAATCAGAGTTGTAGCAACTGGGAAGCCATGGAGGAAACCAACAAACGACCAGGGCAATGATGAAGTTTATGACATGAAAACCCTCAGGAGGCTCAAGCTAGCGATACGCAACGAATTGAGGAACTCTCTAATGAGTTCTTCAGATTCTTTGTGGAGATGCGATGAGATTTATAGAACCTTCAATTGGGAAGATCGATGAATCCAACAATCAAACAGGCGAGAACAGCGCCCACACAAACTCCTCGTGAAATTAATGTGGGAAGAAAAGTATCTCCATCTTACCCAGAATCTAGAAGAGAAGGATAAAATCGGGCATTACTAAGAGTTATCTGATTTATATAAGTTAGAGCACAAACAACAATTAAGAGGTATGACTACAGCAGAAACATATATAGAGAATTTTGAGTTAAAGTGGACAACCCTTTCTTTGAAGGACATTTGCACATTGAGGATTATCTTGATTAAATAATTTGTTGAAACATTTTTTAATATTTGAATATAGCTCAAGAGAAAAAAGTGAAATATGTTACTTGCCGGTTCCAGAACTGTGTGTGAAAATGCCGAGGAATTTTATCGTCTCAGTTCCTGGAACAACTTAAATTAAACTACAAATAAGCAGTTGTGAGATATATTGGCAGAATGATAGAGCATATTCAAGATAAATTGGAGTCTCGAGTTGTTAATTTTGCATTGAAGCCTAAAAATCAACTTAACAGAGAAACTCGAGGATGCTCGTGCTCAAACCAAAAGTTGTCTCTGGAGCCAGCAGAAAGCCAATTATAGCAGAAAAAAGATCTCCAACCCAAAGTGTGATTACCAACAATCTAAGTCAAACTATTTAGAGCAAGACTATTGGACCGATTAAAACTCTATATAAAATAAATTCTTCTGCAAGATCGACTAACTTGAAATGTTCTTGTTGCTTACATCTGTCACAGATCAATTCAACTAAATAACAAGTTCAGCTCTTAGAGGGTGAAATGAGTGATGACCACGTGAACAAAGAGATAAGAGTAGACAAAAGGGAATTTTGCGGTGATAAAAGTGAATTTGTTATGTGTATTCTGGAGAAATTGTTGATAGCCCACATAGAAACACGCCATTTTCGTACCAAGTACAACATTAATGGAAAGGAATGTGAACTACTAATTGATAATGGATGTACTAATTAATACTGAATACCCACACTCCTATAAGATAAGTTGGATGAAAAAGAAAATCAACATATTTGTCTCTAAAATGTGTCAAGTGATATTCACTATTGAAAAACATTTCATATGTGGAGTTCTATGTGATGTTCTTCATTTGGGATTTTGTATCTTGTCATGGGTCAATCATGACAATTCAATATGGGAGCACTATACAAATGCAGATCGAACAAATTCTTTTGAATGAAAACGCAAAAGAACTCGACTATTACCCTCACCATTAATTCCAATTGCAAATAATGTCAGATATGCTTTACATGTAGTCTCTGGTTCTACACTTATCGAAGGTTTTAGAGAATCCCTTGCTCTCTTTGCTCTAGTATTTACCGAAAGTAATGCTTATGGAACAGCTGCAACTATTCCACAAGAAGTAAGCCTTCTACTTAAAAAGTTCCAGGACATAAGCCCGCTAAATTATCTGCCCAACTACCACCATTGCGATCAGTTCAACATAAGATTTATCTCACCTCCGGTTCTTCCAGACTGAACCTCCCTAGCTATGAGTCTAAAGGAACATCAAATTTTACAATAAATGAATCATAAACAATTGATTCAGCACAACTCATGTCAATGTGTTATTCTTGTCTTGCTTGTGCCAAAAAAAGATGGCAATTGGGATATATGCATGGATAGCTGATCAATGAATAAAATTATCATTAAATATCAATTTCCAGTCTCGGGCATAGAAGATGTACAAGGCAAACTATCTAGAGCTATCATTTTCTCAAAACTTAACCTTCATGGTGGTTCTTATCAAATTCACATATGACTTGGTGATGAATGAAAGAAAGCATTTAAAACTCGTTAAGGCTTATACGAGTGGAAGGACATGCCTTTCAGATTATGCGATGTGTACAATGCACTAAGCAATTCATGAGCCTCATGAATGAGGTACTAAAACCATTCTTAAATTTATTTTGTTTGGTGCATTTTGACAATATTTTATTCTACAGTTCTACCCTCGGGGACCATCTACAAAATTTATAAATATTTCTAGCTCCTTGAACCAAAAAAAAAAACTTTATTTGAACATTTCTAAAATAAATATGCAACATTAAGTGTTTATTTTTTGGGGATTTTTAACATATTTACTGAAGGAGTTAATAGATCCATCCAACCAAACTAACCAATATAAAGGACATGTACACCTCAACTTCTTTGTTTGAAGTCAAACATTTTCAAGAGCTTGCCAATTTTTATCGAAGATTTATCCAGGTGTTTAGTGTGATTATGTCATCAATTATAGATTGCTTAAAAGCCAAAGTTCTCAAATGGGGACAAAAACAACAAAACAACTTTTAAACTATTAAAGAAGCTCTCACGGTAACACCCGCATTAGCCATCCCAAATTCTGGCAAACCTTTCCATGTGGATATTGATGCCTCTGCTATTGGAATTGGGGTTGATCTTTCTTAAAAGGATCAACCCTCAAGTTTTTTTAGTGAGAAGCTCATAGAAGCAAAACAGAATGGACTATTTATGAACAAGAGTTACATGCTATCATTAGAGAACTCAAACAATAGGAACATTACCTCATGCATTGAGATTTTGTGATATATAGTGATCACCAAGCTTTAGAACTTTTAAATTCACATAAATCATTGAGTCAAATGTACCGCCTGTTGGATCCTCTTTCTAAAAAATTTTAGCATAGTGTTTGAACATAAAGTAGACTCACATAATCACGTAGCAGGTGTTTGCAGCAGGTGGTCTTCCCTTTCAGTCCCACAACAAACCGAAATTACTGGGCTGGAATCCTTAAGAGAATTATATAATGGCAATATTAATTTTTCTAAGTTATGGTAGCAATGTATAAAATCTCATCGCTTAGAAGACTATTCAATTATACATAATTTTTAATATAAAATAAACCAGTTATGCATCCTAGATGCTTCATTACAGCAACAAATGATTAAAGAAATACATAAGAGTAGCTTGGCAGCTCCTATGGGCCATGCCAAAACTCTTTCTCAGCTACAAATCAAATTAGTAGTCCAAAACTTCATTGAGAAATTCTCAATTTGCCAATATACAAAGGAACAACTCAAAATAGAGAGGCTTATACACACGACATTCTATTCCTAATTCAATATGGGTAGAGCTTAGTCTAAACTTTGTATTGGGATTACCACAAACAAAGTGAGGATCAAACTCTGTTATGGTTATAGTGGATAGGTTTTCAAAGATGGCACACTTTGTTGCTTTTAAGAAAACTTTTGATAAACTAAATGTAGCCTAATTGTTCTTTAATGAGATTATTCACCTAAATGGTCTTCTGCAAAGCCTCAATTCTGTTCGAAATATTAAAGTTATTAGCTACATCTGGAGGGAATTATAGAAGAGGTTACAAATAGACCTCCAACTTAGCCTGGCCTATCACCTGCAATTGGATGGTCCAACTAAAGTTGTCAACGGAACTCTAGGAAATATGTTGGGATGTTTGGTTGAAGATCATTCTAAACATTGGGATGAAGTATTAGATCAAACTGAATTCACTAACAGCTCTATGCCAAATCAATCAACCAAAGGATCTCCCTTTAGTATTGTCTATACAAAACTATTGAATCATACTTTAGACCTTGTTGTACTTCCAAAGTGTAAGAGCACATCTTCCGCAAATATGGTAACTGATTTCTCTAAATTATTGTAAGATGTTCGACCTCAGTTAAAAAACACCACTTATAAGTATAAATAAGTTGTAGTCACTCATCATCGACAAAATGAATTTAACTTACATGACCATCTCTAGTTCATTTTCAAAAAGAACGGTTTCCTACTGGAATTTACTCTAAACTCAGCCCATGCGAACTTGGTCTTCTACCAATTATCAAAAAAAAAATTAATTGCAATGCATACATTGTAGATCTTCAACTCAACATCCACACTTCTTCAACTTTCAATTTCTCTTATGTATACACATATCATCCCCCATATGATGTGAACAGTTAACACGATATGTGTTCTTTTGAAGCGAGGGAGACATGATGCAGAGCATGATAAAAGAAGGGTTACCATAACGTGAGAAGCAAACAGCCATGAACGACTTCATCATTCTCTTCATGTCATAACTACAAATTACCATCTTTCTAATGGGGAATATTTTTTGTTTTAATTTGATTTTCTATTTTTAGTATTATGCTAGTTAGAGGGATACACATAGGAGTTTCTCTAGGGCGATCTGGGGATAGAAAAAAAAAAAGGAATTTCCTGATTTTTGGATTGAATCCACTTCTTTTCATTTGTTCTATTTTTTCTACTAAGCTTCTATGCTAGGAAGTCTTAAAACAAGAATTCAAGACTGTCTCCGTGGTTAGAATTGAATGAGAATGGCCATTCACCTCCTAAGTGAAGAGTAGTTTATTCCACATTTAATATGTATCGCACCAATCAAATATAACAGTATTAACAGGCAGCTGATGCAAAGGACTGCTCACCGCATTCAAGCCCTGATTTAAAAACTAAAAAAAGCTATTTCACCGTATAAAAGTACTCAATGAGTCAACAAATAATGGCTTAAATAAGTATCCTACCAAACTAATAGAAAGAATGGCAGATTAATAAAATTAAAAATAGGCTCTCTGAAAAAAAAAATTAACTGCATTATTAAAGCAAATTCCATGCTTCGTTGTCAGGAATCAGGGCTTCAATATGAGATCCTCATAATTATGTTGCAAACC
>NW_018165439.1:0-884 GCF_001263595.1 Phalaenopsis equestris | reverse complement strand
TTGTGCTAGATATAGAGGAAGATAAGGAGATACCTTTCCTAACCACTGGAAGAGCAATGATAAATGTGCAGAAAGGAGATCAAATTTAAAATTACATATTTAAATTTGAAATGTGCAGAAAGGAGGATTCCCCATCTGAGTCCTTATAAGGGAAGAAGTGACTGGATCAACCACCTGACATCCTTTGAATTATCGATTAGTTTCATGCAGATCGACGACTCCATGAAGTGTCGCCTTTTTTTATGACACTTGAAGAATTAGCTCTTCATTGGTTCTATGCTCTGCCACCTGTAGTCATTCTAGATTTTACCAAGTTCAGAAAACTCTTTCTGTTGTACATTGCCAATATGTAGAAGCCAAAGAAGAAAACACAGGCTCTACTTCAGACCAAGCAAGGGGAGTACGAGAACCTGTAATCATACATCTCTCATTTTTAGTAGAAGATGTTGGAAATATAATACTTTCAACCGTTGATAGCTCTGACTGCTATGGCAAATGGGGTTAAAGATGGACATTTCAAGTATGATTTGAATATTCTTAAGCCAAAGTCTCTTTTTAAGATGTTAGAATTGGCTAACAAACATATTGTTGGTGAAGAATCTTTCATAGAACCTCCCTATAAAAATTGACATTAATCAACCCATGATCAAAGAAGAGGAACGAGAGAGATGAAAGACAGAGGTGGATGAACAACCAAAATCCCTATGGTCATCAGCACCATGGCAACAACCAGCAGCCATGAGAGGGTCGAAGCAATGAGTGAAGTCATCAATGTCAAAACCAAGGCTCTCACTATTGACCGCCACTGTATTATGATTGGTCACACATACACTGGTAGATGAAAGATTTAACACTGCCATGTCTCAGTGGCTAAACTAGTAGCA
>NW_018165438.1:186383-187759 GCF_001263595.1 Phalaenopsis equestris | reverse complement strand
TGAACCATGGATTAATGTATTGTGAATATATGGTGAACCCTCATTCCAAGTCAACACCCAGGGTCAATTCTAAAGCCAAGTAATCCTATAGGAACTCTTCTTGAATTCTCTCATAATGATCTTACCTACTAAATGCTAGAGGTTAAGATCAATATGTGGAATTTCAAGTTGAGTAAAAAAAAGGCTTTGAATTTCTAATAGTGAGGGTACCTTTTCTAGTTTTCTAAGACTAGTCAATAGGAAAGTCCTATGGCTAGTAGGCTACTGAAGAAGTTTCTAGACCTCAACCAAAAGTGAGGTCAACAAGCTTGCTCTTATAGAAGTCTTAAAGGACCCAAATAGAATCTCTGATTACAAAATTTTCTTGGAAAACTTTAGTAATGACATTATCTAAAGATTTCCATTATAGGTTTATCACCTGATGTTTTCTTTCTCCATCTTCTAGTATTCTTAGTTCTTTCCTCTTTATTTTCTGAATTTCTTGAAATTCTAAGGATTCTTGACATAATCCGAATAGAATAAGTCATTCAAAAATTAGGGCAAATAAATATTTAAGATAGAGATTTAGTGACTCCTTAAAAAGATAATGTCACGAAACGACACGCGCCCTTCTTGGCCAGGTGAGGCGACCCCGTCTCGGTCGAGGGAGGGTGCCCCGATCACAACCATGTACACTTAGTGGGAGTCCTGAATGTCGTCTGGTAGGCCCACAAAGCTCTTAGCAATTTTTTATGCTAATCTCTTTTATTTTCATCCAATGTCTTCTTCAAAATTTGTACTAGTGTCTTGTTGAAGGCCTCAGCCAGGCCATTTGTCCTAGGATAGTAAATTGTAGTATCTACAATCAATCCCATGTCGTTTGATGAAGTTGTTGATTTTTGTGCTCTTGAAAGTTGTCCCATTGTTGCAGATTATTCTGCGCGAAACCTTAAACGGTGGATGACTTGGCTTTTATAATGTTGAGGACGTGCTGTGTTGTAACCTCTCGTAACGGCACTACCTCATCCCATTTGGAAAAGTACTTGTCGGCGTTATTTCGGGGTTGGAGGGGAGTTGCCCGTAAGAATTTGTCGATCACCAGAATCAAAATTCCATCGCCCGCTTCGGAAGGACATTGAAGTATGAAATCAAACTGACCCATATTTTTCATAGTTTAAAATGAAAGAGCACTGTACCTCAAATCCTGTATTTATCCCAAAGGACAAACACGAGACTTGAGGATGAGGCTCGATCAAATAAACTCAGGAAAGTATGACGTCCGTTTAGTCTGCAAAACCTTTGTATTTGCCGACAAGTTCCCCTATTTAATATAAAAGATTAAATAGGGTTTATATTAAGCTGGGTTAGGACATGCTTCAGGGCAAGCCTTTATAGTT
>NW_018165438.1:185089-186227 GCF_001263595.1 Phalaenopsis equestris | reverse complement strand
GAACATTTTATTGTAGAATCCAAAGGAAGAAGAACTAGGGAATGTCATGGATCCAGAGGAGAACCTCGGTGACTTCCCATGTTTTCCTAATGTTTGGCTTCAGTTTTGAGGAGAAATATTTGGGTGTTTCATACTGCCAATTTTATTAGTTAGGCCTTACATTGGTGTGAAATGATCACACAAATAGCCTGGAAGATGTGAGGATTTAAGTCGTGACAAACGACAACCTCGGAATCTTAAGACAATTTAGGGCTTATATTGTATAGCAGAGCTATGCAAAGGCCTAAAGATAAGGTGAGAATTTATGTTGCATAAGCAAGAAACCTCGAAGTCCTATGGCTTTGTTGTTTAAGTCTAAGGAAGATTGGTTTAGCTGAGGAAGACAGGTTTTACTGTTGAAGATGGTCGTGTTGCCCACCATGCTAGCTCCAAGCTCCTCGACGAGTTTGAGTTTTCTAATGTGTTAAGTTATAATGTCAAATTAGGTGGCCATATGGTTGAAGTTCTTTAAATATTATGAGGGCATATTAAAGTTGATTAGAGCGACACTGGTTAGGATCATACGGTTCCCTCGTTCTGGCATCACTATTTTCTATTGGATTCACTAAGTCCAAATGAACTTACTAAACCCAACTTAATGAGTTCCATAATTTCATTTAAACCGTGGGAAGCCTCGTTAGCAACCGTAAGTTACCTCCTCCGAGGATTCCCCAATCATCCCATAGAGACATCTTAATTTAGTTGCAATTGTAGTTTTGTGTGATGTTTGTGATTAAATTTTGAGTTGTTTTATATTTTGAGTGTTGTGGCCGTGAATTTTATCTTGGTTGATTTTAGTTTTGGTTTATGTTATGGTTATGTGGCTATCCTGATGGTTTTAGTTTTCATGCAGGGTGACATCATTTTTTAGCATGCAAATTTGCAGGTATAAAAGTACAGTATGAAAGTACAACAAAGACAACGTTGAAAACTGTAAAAGTGTACCTGACGAGTCTTCTCGTTTCACCACCTGAAACTTAAAATGCATGTTAAGGCAGTTTATGAAGAGCATGAAAGGTAAAATTTTGGCAATTTTCCTAACTCTATGTCATATCTTGGTGAGTCCTTAAAAGTTTAATTAAGGATGATTTCATTGAGC
>NW_018165438.1:182114-183009 GCF_001263595.1 Phalaenopsis equestris | reverse complement strand
TTCACTGAGCAAGAGGGTATTTTTATTTTATTTTTTTGATTTTTTTACACAAAGTTATGAATTTTCTAAGTTAAGGGTATTTAAATAAATTAGAAAAGCCCTATTTATCTATTTAAACCGTGCGTGCTAACTAGATCATAGGCAGCTCCGAAGGCATGCGTGGCGCGCTCTGGTTGGATGTCGTCGTCCATGTAGCTTGCTGACTTGGCCCGTTGTTTATGTCCCGAAGCGTTGTTCGACTCGATCTCCCACGTCCATTTGATACACGCTTGATCGAACGACTCCGCATCATCGTCCCCGATAGAATGATCCCGTGCACGTCCATACTAAAACCTTAATATCTCAGCCTAGACTCAATCAAATCACTTCGGGTTTGATCCTAAGGACTCGTCTAAGTGAGACGAACACATCCATACGGTTAATGTACCATGAAATCAAGCCTAAGTAGATGGAGAATCAAAATAAGCTCGGGAGGAGGAGAAGTTTTATACCTTGCTCTGAGAAGGGAGGCTTCAATCAAAGGTACTCGACACGTTCGTTGGGTCCAAGGAGGCTAGGGATTGAGTCCCTAGTCTTGGTGTAAGGCCTAGGTATGAATTCGACCAAGCTTGATTTCAGGTGTTGGTCTAGAGCTATGGTGGAGGCTATTTCAGAGGGTACTTTGATGGGGCTTTGTCTTCTCTTGCTGTTGTGAAGATGTGGGCACAAGCAATTGAAGTTTGGTGGAGTGTGGAGGTGTATTGGGTTCTATTCTGGTTTCCGGCAAGGTTTCAAGCTCAAAGTTGAGATCTGACAATGGGAATTGGTGGGGGAAAATGGTCGGAATGCACCGAGGGGATCTTAGGGAAGCTCTGTATGAAGTTTGGAGAGGCCTCTCTAGGAAAATTTTATTCAT
>NW_018165438.1:181224-181517 GCF_001263595.1 Phalaenopsis equestris | reverse complement strand
GGTCTAGCTTGGGTTAGCCTTGGGCTAAGTCCAAATTGATTATTTTAAATGGTCAATATGGACCTCATGAAGAGTTTTCAACATGAATTGGATGCCAATTTGGAATTTAAGGCAATCAATTGGTGAAATTTGGGGACTTCGTCAATTTTGGGCTAAATTTGGGAATTTTGGATTCAGCCAAAATCAAATGGATTTGAGGCTTCACCAAGGTCAATTGATGGTTAATTTTGATGTATAGGAATGTTATAAATATTTTGTAACATTAATTGGTAACATTAATTGAGGCCAATTGA